>NW_026096352.1:6865000-7175929 GCF_023614345.1 Adelges cooleyi
CCATCCGAGGCTATTTGAATAAATGACAAAACGGGAGCGAAGGCGGATTCCTATAAAAAGCAGAATAGTTTTGGGTAATAATAGACGATGTTTAATAGATATGTAGGTATAGGATATGTCTAGTAAGCATACGTGTATCATAATGTCTATGTATCAAGACACGGTATACATTTGGTATACATTTAAATTAATGAAGCGGTAATAATACTGTACACATGATTTTGGAAAAAGATTCATAATACATTAGTTAATATAATATATTTTGCTGAGTCCGAATCTGGACTCAAATTTTGTTTAATACGCCTTATTTATTTATTTATTCGTAAGCATTTTTTAAAAGTTGTAAACAATACGGGTTTTTATGCTAGGTGCTATTAATGTATGCAATGCCCAAACACCGAGTTCCTAAACAAATAAATTTTTTTTTTGTTCTTGTTCTAAAATAAGTTCATATTTTGTGTACAGTATCTAGTAAGTTTCTAGCTATTTCACATTATTCATAAGCATAACAATGATTTGAAATCTAACGTAACATTTTGTATTAAACTGATTTTTCAAATTGAATTATAGGAGTAGTGGCGATCTTAAAAACCACTGTCGGTAGTAAAATTGTACAATTAGTATCGTCTATTCTTAAACTTTATTAAAATTTAGAAGAACCAAAATAGTATTTTAATATGTATTTTAAAGGTTGTTAGCATTCTAAATATTTCATAACAAACCAAAGTTTTACAAGTACAATATTAAGTTGTGATTTACCGTCAAAATGTCCATTGCTACCTCTCAGCGATCTTTCGTAGCGGTTCTGTCGACTGATGTCCATGTAAAACGAAGAATTTTCCCCGAACAGCTGATCGTTCAATAAGCAATTATAGTTTTTTATAAGTTTCACGTAGAAAGGCGGTATAGTCGATCCTCGAGGTACTCCATTGGTGTCGTCTGTAAAATAAGACGTGACCATGATATAAGTTCTTAGAACATAATCGTATTAAAACACGACCACACGCATTGAAACCAATATAGGGGAACTTTAAATGACTTATGGTTCCTAATAAATGCTAAAATTGACAGAATCCATTGAAACAACATTTATATTAGCATTTAGCAGTTTCAAATCTGAAAACGATATTTGTTGGTTTACAATTTTTAACAGTTTCCAAAATTATTTAATGTTTTGTCGTATACATAGGTTGGGGGATTAAAAAGTTACCATGGGCTATTCCAAGCACAAAAAAAGACATATAATTTAAAAACCAATCCCTTATCAGCCAAGGTAAAGTGCTAATAAGTTGCAAACGATTACCATTTACTAGCATCTTACGTACCTAAGTACGAAGAATATTTTTTCCATGTCAGACTGGTCGGAAAAATCCTAATGAACCCTCTACTTCTGCGGTTTTGATCTATTGTATGCAACAACAATCGTTTCTCGTCGCCATTCAAACTATTGTTAACCGACGAAGCCTTCCTTTTTCTCGGCACGTCCGATTTCGGTCTTCTTTCGGTCGTTCTACTGGAGCTATTGTATTTAATAAAAATAACAACAATAATCATTATACCGCTGAAGTACGTTTCTTCCTCTAGCAAACACCAGGATGCCCACCTGATAGAACTACCGAACACAGTCGGGTCGATGACGGGAATGCCGATCAAGGTGAACAGATCACATATCATCGAACTCTTGATCCGACAGTCCAGCGCGGAATCGATTCCCAATGAAGGCGAGAGGTTGACTTCAAGAAGCCATGGCTTGAGTTTGTCGTCTACCAAAATGTCGAACCCGTAGAGCTCTACACAAAGTAACATTGATAATGTTCTATGAACATACAGTTTAATATACTATAAAACATGTTTATGCAACTTCTTTTTAAATATTATTGTTAAATAATAGTTGAGTGACAAACTGTTTCGATTTTTCTGTACAAAAGTAAGCATGTCGTATGGATAGCTTCCTTGGAAACAAGCGAATTTTTCGATATATTTGTAATGAATCATTAGGATTTCTTTGGTTGTTACAAATTTATTAGTAATTTTTTGGAATGGCTTTAAAATTATTACAGAAATATGTCTACCCCCCAGTAGTGCTCTAAACAAACGGACTTGGCTGTTTTCGTCAAAAAATATTATAATCGAAATTAAAAATACAGTTTGTTATGTATTTGAGAATAGAACTCCTAATTACCCAGACAACACAGAAATAAAAAAAATCTAAAATATATTATTAAAATATTTTCGAAGAATTTTATAATATTCAAAGCATATTTTATAGTTAAGAACTTTTAGCTAGTAAAATAATTATAAAATATTTTAATGACATATTTTGAATTTTTTTTGTTGAACTCTGGAAGTTGGCACATAAATGGTTTTAATAAATATTATTATAGCAAGCTGTTTTAATTTTTATTGTTTTCAAGAAGTTATGTAAATTTTAGCATAGATCATGCTTTAGCCTAGGCCTTCCAGCTCGAAAACGACACAAAATAGCCCAGCTATCGTGGTCGGAATATCATTGGGCAGCATGGCCGCGTCCTCCCTTAATAATGACGATGTGGCCACGGGCTTGAGCGGTCCTATTTTTGTTAAGATTTATTTGAATGCACCGGATCATTTTGATTCTGTCCCTGTGCCTCTTGCATCATCAACTTTACTCATATTATGCTGCAAACGTTTTGGCCAATCGCAAGGAGATTATAGATCAGAAATAATCACTATCCAGCAGGCTAAAGCATGTTCCATGTTTTAAAATTTTAGCCGTTAGGCTTTAAGTAGACTGTAACTTTTTGTTTTACTCATAAATTGTCATCAATAATTGACAATTTTTATAATTTTTTTTTTAAATATAAATTTCTAAAACAAAAATCTTGTACAAGAATTTATTTATTTTGCCTGAAAAAACTCCAGTATAATTCATTAAAACTTGCGATCCACCGATGTGACATTTTCTTATTAGGCAATTATTATTCATCGACAAATTGCAATTATATTTTTTTTTGGCGGAATAGGAAATCGGGCGTTATCTTGTTTGACCAAAAAGTTAAAGGTACGGGTTTGACAGAAAGGATCTCGCTCAAACAAACGCCCAGTAAGCGATACAGGTGTGTTCGACTCCCCTCCATGAGAAAAAAGTTTCAGTACTTTCCAATTTCTTTACTTCCATAAAGCTTACTTCAGGCTACTTCTACTTCCGCGTTACGCTTTTTAGGCCCAGGCGGCAAAACAAAATTTTTTTTTTTAAATCTAAAATATTGTAACGTTTAAATAAAAACGAATTCTTCCCTTAATGGAAAAAATAAATATCGATAAAGATCCCCATTTGTCGTTTTAACAAGCTTTCCAGTATTACGTACTGTATAGTAATACGTGGAGTATTTTCAATTCGTTATACGCCTAAAACCACACTTTTATATCTAACAGATCTACAAAACGTCTAGTTTTAAGTCTTCTATTGAGTATGAAGCTGTAAAAACAAACTCTAGACACGATATTTGAATTACCGAAGCAGTTTTGATTGTTCGGGACGAAACAGTTGATGGCCGGCAACATTTGAGCCGTAGCGCTCATGATGGTTTTGATGACGATGTCTTCGATTTCGGTCATCAGGGCCTCGGTGTCGATCAAACACTCTTGTCGCAGATGGTTGAGGAGAGCGCTCAACGACCATTTATGACCGACGTTTTCCCTGTTGGGATCTAAATTCCTGCGAATCCGAAATCGTTTACAGCGTGAGTGACGAGTCACGACAGATTTGTAAAGGAATTTTTGTCAACAGATTTATTTATGAACAAGCTCGGGATCTGCGCCAATACCTGATGTAACTGGGATTGCTTTTGTTGACGCTGTAATTGCACAAATGCATTCGTCTGTTGCTGATCTGAGTACGGTCACACGAGTATTTGACCGTGGCGAACCGGACTAGGCCTTCTTCGTACAAATAAATTATCAGTGGATTGAACGAGGTGACTAGAACGTACAACCTGAGGTCCCACTTGTATCCGTTCACCAGCAGCGGGTTGTCCAAGTACTTGGCTACTACCACGTTGTCTTTCAGACACTGCTGTTGTACGTCGTTAAACGGCTATGGAGAGGGTGAACAGTGCTTGTTATTAGAAAAATTCACGACTCGGTTAAACCTGATTAACAGAAGGGTAGAGCCCATTTTGGCAATTTTTCCGGACACACGAAAAACGGTTTTCAGATATTTTTCATGTATTCCGAAATAACATTAGACTAGACCAGTAACAACATTGTAAATTTTACGTTACTCTTTGCCATTAGTAATTTATAACATAACTAGCTACGGTTTTACCGTCTTAAAATTGTTCATTATGATTTACTTAAATTTTTACTACTAGTATAAATTTGAATGTGCTTACATAATCGATAATCGTGATGCCTCTACCTCGAGACAGGTCAAAAGGTTTGACTATCCAAAGGCCTCGGTGTCGATATTGATTGGTGATAAACCTGTTGTAGTCTTTCGGCATAATGTAAGTTTCGGGTACAAACGAGAAATGTTTTATTCCGTTTCGGTGGCTCATAAGCTCGATATTTTTGTACAGCTTGTCTTTCCGGGTCAGCTCGCATGACCTTAAAACATAAGAGTTGATGCTCTTAATGTTATGGTCATATTCGTACGCATGTACAAATTATAATGACATAATACATCTTGCATAAAAAACAACACCCTAATATCTTACAATATTAAGCATTTTATTTAATACTTAAGGCTTTTAAGGATATTCAAATGGAATGTACATGGTGTATAGCAAAAATACTTAATAATGTAACTAAATCACTGGATTCTACAAATAAAACCAATTTGATTTTTTTTACACTTATAATAAAATTGAGAAAATATAACATTATATTAAGTCTAGTGTAGTGTGTAACCATCAAATTTTTATAAAGTTAAGTATAATAAGAAATTTAAATTTTCTTTTAATAACCTTAAAATCTATTTGGACTGCATATTTTCAATTAAAAAATAATCTACAGCTGGAGTCACGAGAAATATTAAAGGAAATCTGAAAAAGGCAATTATATAACAATTAACAACGGGATTGAGAAATTAGGTGAAAATGAGATAGGCTAACGTCAATCTTGTACTAATTGTCTTATTACTAAATTGTCTAATTATATTACTATAGTTTTGGTTTATCAGGACAGTATTTTTATTTAAGTTGCTTGAATAAGTAGTTTTCTTGAGTAGGTTTTAGCTAGTGACACACTAGGATGTCTAAAAAAGGTACCTATTTTGATATTCCCTAGAGGATATAGCGCTAACTAACATTTTAAAACTTCAATGGTAACTGTTGTGTTATTATTATTCACACGGTGGGCGGTATGTTCCGGAGAGGGGTCTGCAAAGTATGCCCTTTACCATTAAAGGATAATACAGAAACTAATGTATAAAAAAAAAATGTTATTTAAATTTATTCGTATGTTTGTTAATATACTGAAATTGAATTGTATTATAGTTTAATTATTAAAAATTATTCCAAGGCGGTTGTGTTTTGTGTTTTATTATTATTATTATTGTCGAAACCAGTTGGTTGTGTAGTGTTGAGTCCATCCGCGGATCATGTATCAAAAAGTAGTCATAGTTCTATTCCCTATACGCACGCCATGACCGCCCGAGTGTTTTTTTATTACAATAAAATAGAATTCATCGTAAACGAATTTTATGATTTACAAGAATAAAGGTTACAGTCCATATGCGAAGAGTTTAAGGTTCCAAACAGGTAACATATATTATATAATATACAAATACATAATGATAATGTATATATTCCATTAACTTTTTAAATATAAATTTAATATAAATATTAAGTAATTTAAATAAAAAAAGTTTGATAACAGATTTAAAAAAAAATTGTAGGTACTTCTGTAATAGATTTGTTAATTCCAATTGACAGATCTCAAGTCTTAAAAACTACACCTAAAAAGCGAAATTAAAAAAAGTCAACTTTTCAGTTACCATTCAGATACGATTTTTCATAATTTATTTAGCAGGTCTATACTTGCTAGATAAATTATCGGTCAAAAAAAGTCATTATGGGTTCAGATACAAATATAAAAACATAGACGCAATACAGCTAGGAACGACGTAGTGCGCTTGCGCGACAATTGTCAACGCTCACGGTACCTACCGTCATAATTCAAAACAGTATAAAGCTCTACAACGGCATCAATTTACGGGCAGCAAAAAATACATGCCAGTGGGCGTATTATTTATAATCAATGATAAAACCAATACTTTCTCAGATCTACGTCAAAGTTAAAAATGAAATTAACCAACATTGGCCATCATAATGAACTGTACAAAATACCTATTATTTTTTATGTATAACAAAATAGGCCTATAGTCGTATATTGTACAGGGTGACCACAAAAACCTTTACATTTTAAGAAAAGTATTAAAAATTCAACCAACGACAACTATAACTGGAAACCCGTTCCAATCACCTCGCCAAGTCATTCCCCATAACCAAAAATGCAAAAAACAAGTTCCTTCTCAAGCCAAACCCGTTATGCAGCTCTTACCATGAACGACCAATTATATGAAAATGATATAGAAATGAAAACTCAAGATAACCCTAAAGAAGTAATACAAATTCCACCTATTTACATTAAAGACAATATAGACTACTTCGAATTTTGAAAAAAAAATTAAACCTCTCACTGAACCTGTAGAGTTTAGCACTAAAAGCTCGTCTACCAGTATAAAATTAATGACGTACACCATTAACGCTTATAGTCAAATTATAAAACTTCTAGAAACAAATAATTTAAATTATCACACCTATCAACCAAGCGACGAAAAAGCTTTTAGAGTAGTGATTCGACACCTTCACCATACCTCACCAATCAATTTCATCAAAGAAGAGCTTCAAGCTCTTGGTTTCACTGTACGGCCAATTACTAACTGTCTTCAGTATAAAACCCCACTCCCCATATTCTTTATAGACTTGGAGCAATCTCCAACAAACCTAAGTATCTACAAAACCGATACAATATGTTACACTAAAATAAAAGTTGAAGCACCCCACCCAAAAAAAAAAATCCAGTTCAATGTCTAAGATGCAAAAATTACGGTCATATCCGTAAATATTGTCATCATACACCTCGATGCGTAAAATGCGGAAACACCCACGACTCAAATCAATTTCCCTAAGAAGACTCTACTCCAGCAACTTGCGCTCTCTGCAGAGGACCCCACCCGGCCTCTCATACAAAGGATGCCCCAAATTCAAAATATTGCAAAATGTACGTAAACCATCTAAAACCAGCAAGTCAACTGAAATTTACCTGAACAATTCGTCTCCCAAAATTAATAGCAACTTCAATCACGAAAAGAACTTCTCCCCTTTAAAAACCCCAATGGTTTACCTCTCAGCCTTCCATTAAGACACACCTTAACACTCACTCAAACCCCAAATCAAACCATACTAATACCAAACCTCACTCAAATAATAATACTGATTCTATCTCAACCCAACTTTCTCATTTTTTAATGAGTTCCAAACCTTAATAAGCCCTCTTATCTCCCTGCTCACCAAAATCATCGACTCCCTACTAAAACAAATGACTTCTATCCAACCAAACAAATCACCTCTCTCAATCCTCCTTTGGAACGCAAATGAAATACAAAACCATTACCACGATCTTTCCCTTCGTCTATACACCAGAAACATCGACATTGCACTTATCACACTTACTCCAAAGAAAACCATATTTTTCCCGAACTACTCCACCATTCTGACCATCCTGACGGAACAACTAATGGTGGTTCGGCAACATTCATCCGTAACAAAATCAAACTCAATATCAGTCCTCCTACTTCAAGCCAATCAATTCAGAGCTCAAATATGCAGTTATATATAAATAATACAAACACTGCCATTGTAGCTGCATATTTTCCTCCAAGTAATCCAATTAACGAAAACACCTTAAAATAATTTTTCCAATCTCTAGACAATAACTGCATTATTGGGGGTGACTTCAACTCTAAGCACCCCTACTGGGGGAAACAACATTACAGACTCCCGTGGTCGTAATCTTTACAAATCCATAATCAATTCCAACCTTCGCATTATATCTCCAGCGCACCCCACCTATTAACCTCCTCATCAAAACAGAAACCCTGACATACTCGACTTTTTTATTGTGAACAAGTTTCTCCATCCATACATAGTTCTATTACAAATATAAACGAACTTTTTCTAACCATACAGCTGTATTACAATCTTTAAATTCAAAGGTCTACTCCACAAGTTAAAAACAAACTTCCCAAAACGATAATATGAATATTGAAATCCTATCTAAACTAACGTTCTTTCCAAGTAAATTTAAACAATTTACTCTCTAGTCATTTCAAGATAAACGTCGGAGTTCCCCAAGGCAGTGACTTATCCCCTCTTCTTTACTTAATCTACACAGCACATCTTCCTTCACTATTCTTAATACTTTTGCCGACGATACAAGTATACTAGCATCTGACGCTAACCCCTTAATTACAAATTTATAACTCCAACACCACCTCACTCAATCTTTTAGAAAAATGGTTTACTAAATGTAAAATTAAAATTAGTACAAGCAAATCTAATCACATCACCTTTTCTCTTCGGCCAAACAACTGCCCACCAGACAAACTCTACAACACTCTGCTCCCCCAAACTAACCAAGTAAAATACTTAGGTCTCATTTTTGACAAACGCCTAACTTGGAAAGATCATATAACTGAAAAATTAAAACAATTAACACCAGACTTCGCCCTCTTTTACGTTCCAAACTTAATCTTAAACTCAAAACACTCATCTACAAAACTCTTCTCTTTCCCCTATGGTATTACGGTATCCAAATCTGGGGCTGTGCCGCTCCATTCAACATACAAAAAATCCAGTCTTTTCAAAGCATTTGCATACGCACACTAACTAATTCCCCATGGTATATTTCAAATAAACCCTCCATTCTGATCTCCAAATTAATTATGTAAACAAGATCGCCAAAACTGTCTACCAAAAATATCATAAAAAATTAAACTCTCACCCTAACCTTAACATAAACTACCTCTCTTCTAATCATATCCCAGATCATCCGCCAAGAAGATTAAAAAGGAATTGGTGCAGAGACCTCCTATAAATAAAAAAGAATAAATAAATAAACTAACACTCACAAGTCGAATGACTGCCCCTTCACCTCACCATGACTCTCCAAGGCCGCGTACAAAATAACATAAGTCCCATAAAAAATATAACGGGTTTTCCCGGTCACGAGTGTGGAAAAACTTACTCGAACGAAGTAACACACATGTTACATAAGTTAATTTAATTTGTTTTGAAAAATTAATATAATTTTGCTTTTTTTTTAATGTAAAGGTTTTTCGTGGCCATCCTGTATAATCGTATGAACATTGTGGTCCAATACTGTGTCATCACTCGTCTGGTGTATCAAACGAACGGAAGCCAAAACGATACGCAATTGTAATTAACTATTAGTCGATGCGGATATTCGGAGAGGCCTTGTCATAGTGCCCGCGTCTAGTCAAACTGGCCTCGAAAATAATGTAAAAATCAACATTCTATTGTTATTATTTTCGCTCATAAATATTATGAACGGAGTGACAATAATGATAATATCGCAAAATGTTCATCGCCAGAAACGCATGTGCCGAGCAACAATCTTGAACTGAAGTCAAAAAAAAAAAAATGACATACATATATTTATGATGTTTATGATACTATATATATATGATAATATTTCTAGTACAATAGGTGTTTGTAGCGAGAGAAGAATACCTATTGATAATGAAATATATTATTGAATGCGACACGGATAATAGGCGCGACCGAAGGATTTTCGTTTTACTCCTGTTTATTAATCTTGACAATTAGATACAACAGTCGGAAAACATTTTGTTCATTTACATTTTAAAAATGATCAACGAACCCCATTATACACATAATAACAATAATAATACAATACAAAACACGAGTAGGTATATAAGTGTTCATATACGGATGTACGTAGGTATCTAATTACCTAATAGTATGTTAACACGAGTGTTGGAGTGTTTTCGACTATATTAGGTGACAGGACAAAAAACGTCGGTGGGGCTAATCTTAGCTGTAGGTAAACGGCTCGGGGATTAGTTAATCAAATCAAATTATCTATTAAGTGTAGTATATACAGGATGATAATATTATTTATCGTGAACCACTCAATATCTCATAGGACATAGGGTTTAATAAGAAATTCAATTTTTTTTTCATACTGTTTTTATACAAAGTGATCTCAATTTTTCACAATTTGTTTTGTTTTTACCCCCTCCCAACTTAATTTTGTCGATAGCAACTTTTAAAACTCAAATGGTAGCGCATACATTTCTGAATAAATATTGTATAAACAATTGGATTAACAAAGTTGTAAGAAAAAACATAAAGAGCTTTGATAAAGACATTTTAAGGCAAAATATTCGACGATACCGCAACGATAATAATAATAATTGGTCCTCGTAACGTTGGATCAACTCGAGGACGAAAATGTCTTAATGACATTCGATGGCGCCTTACAAATGCATCCGTTATTAGCGACAAAAACATTGTTTAATCTATTGACGTCATCAGCAACAGCGTAGGTCGGTATAATAATAATAATAATAATATGCCTGAATACGTTTATAATAATAAAAAAAAAAGTTGGATGAATGAGAACAAAGCGGAAGCGTTCCGACGTGCTGGAAAGGACTTCCTTCTGGGGAATCGAAAACGATCTTGGTTGTGTATATATACTATAGTATTATTATGGTAATTATTAAAATTATTTATATTATATATTAACGCGTTAAGTGCTACGAATAGAACATGAGTACGAGTAGAATAGCTTACCTTGGAAAATGGTTTACACGCTGAAAAGGTTTTAGCGAACTGATGATTTCCGTTTTCACGTGGTTGTTGGACCATAGTAAATTGTAATCGTTTGAATCGGCGGCGACCTGCAAGTATTTTCATTTAAATATACAATATTTATAGGGTACATAAGAACAATTACATTTTTATTATATCATGCTATTAAGTATATTTTTCAAATTCAAATCGAAATACATAGTGCCGTGGCAATGAACTCTCTACGGCAATTTCTTAAGCGACCTAATCCTCAAAGACATATGAGTACTATATGCTATAGATTATTTTATCTATAATATTGCTATTTAGATAAAAGTTGGGAGGGAGAAAAAATGTGAACAATTGAAATCATATTGTGTAAAAGTAATATAAAAAAAAATGTATTTCATATTAAACTCAATGAGATATTGAGTGGTTCACGATAAAATAATCACCCTGTACGTTTGATGGTCATTAAACAAAAAATAACTATATTAATTTTTGATAAAATCAATTTAGAGATGATTTAAAAAGGCTAGGGTAGTTGAGACTTGAAAATGGTGATTAAGCAATTCACTGTAATAATTGAGTAACTATACTATTATATTTATTTATTACTGTAGCTACTAAATTGTTGGATTGATGTATTAGGGTAAAAGGAAATAATTCAGAGCTGTGATTTTGGGTAATGATTTTATAAACTAAAAAAAAAATCATAAGTATCCACGCTATACAAGAATACATCGGCACATGGATACACACAACACAAACAAGTAAAATAAACCGTTTCCTTAACAACGATTTGGTTGTTGAGTGTGATATCCAGCGTTACGTTTCGGACAAATTTTTAGAATGACGCCCAGCGATAAGACACATCCATGTCAAAAAGACATTCCCTATGTTTTGACAAAACGCGTTCGGTTTTACTTTAAAATATATCATAAACTGATTCATTAATAAAAAACGAGGTCAAACGATAACGACGCATTATCGTTTTATATATAATATTATTGAAAACATTTCCATTTAGCCAAAAAAAAAAATATATCCTATTAGATTTATACATTTTTTTTCTCTAAAACCATTTATTAAAAACTTTTAATACATATCAAAAATAGAAATTATAATAGCAGTCCTACAGTTAATACAAACATATAACCGTAATAACTCATGTTTTATTTTTATAATCCCAAAACAAACGTCCACATATTTTAAAGTAAACAGTTCAATGACTTGAGTAATTGTACGATATTGTACTACATTTACAGCTGTGCGTTAAAATTGCCTAATTTTGTACCCTAACATTTCAATGTTTATGTTTAAAAAATTAAATAATTGATATAGTCCCGAGTGCCTTGACCAGATTCAGTGTTTTAAAATTGTTTATCCCCAGAGTCTAACCTTAAAATTAATATAACGCAAATACGCGTCGCTAAAAAGTATCCACCCCTAGGCCCTATGAAGCTTGTACCGCAACTAAAAGTTGCAACTATTGTACAAATTGTTTTATCCGTTTGGATGGGAGAACTTTGCACCCTCTTCTCTTCTATCCAGCCAAATAAACTCTAGTACAGATAAGTTGTTTATTTTTATAAGACGATGAGATTATTTAGAAAACCTGGTCATTACTAAAAGTTAATTTTGTCCAGACGCTAAAAGAAACATCACTGTAAATCCAACAATTAGCTCCGCATCAAGACATAAAAAACCAGTACAGTACATCGGAGCATAATGAGGTCACAGGTTTACAGAAATTTTTAAATCTGAAAGTGATAAAATCACTTTGGAAAAAACCCTTCGATGCAAATCGGTAGTTAGTATTTTAAAGCCAGTACAGTCCAAACCAAGCACAGTATTACACTGCCAGCAAAGTTAGAAAACATTAAATTTAATCGGTCATTTCAAAAAACGACATAAGTCACCGATTTTTCAAATATGACTTTTTGTCAAATTTGATAATTATATACTTAGTTACGTATTCTGTGTGAAAACTAAATTTGTTGAGTACAAGAAATTAGAATCACTGCAAAAACTATTTATGAAGTTTTTTGTGGCTAGTGTAAAATTTCAGTTTTGTGATTTGTGCCGTTTTTGAAATGACCGATTCTTCAATTGAGGTGCTGTATGTACAAATAAGCATCAAAGCGTTTATTTAAAAGTGATTTAATTCACTTTTACAACTTTTATTTATAACAATTCCTGTAGACCTGGGACCTCTCCATCGCCTCTTGCTTTTATTACATTATACAGGGTCCGGCAAAAAACCTCCCTCATTTAGAAATGGCACTGTATGAGTTGTGGTGGTGGTACAACAGTGGAGGGGGTATCGATCGATAGCTGTATACATGCCATTTTCTTCTGACCTTACCTAAACCGGTTTTGCTAGGAACCATGACAAGGGAGAAGTCTGGTTCCAACAAAACGATGCCACAAGTAACACTTCGCGGCGCTCCCTAGCAATATTGAGAGAGGTGTTTCCTGGACGTCTTCTCTCTTTGCGAGGAGACATCACCTAACTGCCAAGGTCACTTGATTTATCCCCTTGTGGTGTTTTTCTTTGGGGACTTAAGAAGGCAATCAAACAGGCAGTGGCTGCCATTACACCGGAAATGACACGAAGAGCTATGGTCATTCTCGAAAGTTGTCATTCTCGACAGGCACAAAGTGTAACCTGTGGCACCGTCTTGTTGAAACCAGACTTCTCCCTCATTATGATTCTTAGCAATTGGTTTAGGTTAGGTCAGAAGAAAATGGCATGTATACAGCTATCGATCGATACCCCCTCCACCGTTGTACCACCACCACAACTCATACAGTGCCATTTCTAAATAAGGGAGGTTTTTTTGCCGGACCCTGTACATATATTCTACTGTATTAGGCATCTCGGATCAAATCACTTTCAAATACCAAATAAATATTCCATATATACTTCAACTCGACCCGACTCCTTTTTCTCGAAATTATAGCCAGTAAAAGTTCTGACTTAAAAACTCGTATGGTTTTTTTTATTTTTTAAAATTTTAACTATAAAGAAGTAAACCTTTTTAACTTTTACTCACCCAAAGTACCAACTAGATGAAATATGTGATTTATAGAGTTGCTACTCGAAGGAATTGGTCCAATATTAAAAAAGTTAAAGTGTGTACAGACAAAAAAAAGCCCACATCATGGTAGAACCAATACCTTCGCTTTGCATCGAAGCTAAAAAATAATGAATACTTTTCAATGGGACTAATACGTAAACGCGTATGACAACGGTTCACGTTTTGTCAGTTATTTAAAAACAAGATCAAAAAACAAATTTAATTACTTTCAATTATATTTATTATGTTATTTAAAAACAAATTTAATCCTAACGCTGTTAAAATTTTGAATAATTAAACTATTTGATTTAATTCGTTTTTTGGTCAGTATTTTACGAATGGAGATTTTTGAGCAAGCAATTAAATAAACCAGATTTTTTTGCCTTGAATTTCTTTCAGAGTAACTGGTTTTGGAGGTAAGTGACAAAAGAAACGAAATTGTACTTTCACGGATTATTTGAAAACAAATAACTCACTCACGATGTAAACAAAATAGTCATAATTTAACATCTGGCGCAGAAGCAGACCACCTCGTCGAAAAAAATTATTTGTTGTTCAGGGTCACCCATCCGTGTACACTGATAAGGCATTTAGTTGAAATAAAACACGGAAAATGCATACATATTGATAAAATAGCTCTACGATAAAATGTTACCTAAAGATTTTTAAATAAATATAAAGAAAAAAACAATAATGAAATTTAACATTTTTATAACTAATATTTTCTAAATAAAATACCGTTGTATATGAAAAATATATTTTTTTCTGTTATATGGTTACAATGTGTATAAAATAATCACCGGGGCAAACCGGCTGCTTAGCATTATTATTTACATATTTTAAGGCAGTTTGAATGAAGATAAAAATCAAATTGATGTCGATTTTGTAGGCAACAGACATTTACCACTCCCTGAAGTAAATACTTTCATTTATGTTTGCGGTTATTTAATGAAGAAATATGTTAATAGACACATTGCGATATTTGTATAGACTATGCAAGAAATCAAAAACAAATAGTCAAATTTATTTTATACTTTGTTTTTTAAAAGCGTTTTTGTTAATATAAACAAGTGTAAAAAATATATATATAACTACCCCTACTAGGCTGTACTTTGTAGGACAAACAAACGTTTTTTATGCATTTATTCTGCTCATTGCTTGTGTCCGTCGGCCGTCGCAGTACAGTAAGTACGCTCGTGATTTTACGGGAAAGCCAAAATATATGTACTAATTTTTACAAAAATTAAGTTAACTAACAATGTAGTAAAATTAATGCGTTGAAGGTTTCGTGGATTGTTATATCATTCGAAAGAGTTTCGGATATATCCACGTCACTAGTTATATGCCGATGTTTCGGACTCTTTGCAGAGTCCATCTTCAGGGCGATAATGGTCTTGACTTGTCAGCTGTCGTGGCCACGATGAACGGGATTTTCTCTAGTTTATATTGAAAATAATGTAAGGAATGTAAACAAATTTTGGAGGAGCTAAGCACACTTCTTCTCTCTCTAGAGTTACGCCTGTTTAAGTGAGCTTATTGGTTAACAAATAGCACTATACTATAAATAAAATAAACGGTATGTACTATAGGTTATGACTTGGGCTCGACATCTGAGTTAGCTGTCTAAGCCCGGTTCTCTATTTCGGTGAAAAAACACGGGGTAATCTATGTGTAACGCGCAAGCAAACCAGAACGCGTCGGCGAGTTGTTTAAGCGAGCGTTAAGCTTTTAAGCGGACCGCGGTGACAACGCAGAGGATAATAAATAATAATAATAAAAATAACTTGATAATAATGGTATTGTTGTTATTATGCCGTAAGAGTAGGCGATGATATTGTTTTCTCTAATCTTGTTTGTTTGTGTTCCCTTCGCCGGCGCCGCGTCTCACCGACAGGAGTAGTGGTAAGAGTATCTGCCAGCACATGTGGATTACATGTTTCCCGGTCGTTCCGCCATATCTTCAGTGTAGTCGATAACGCGGTACCGCTGCCGTCATGTCAGTGCCAGACGCTCTTCGGTGTTCCAAGTGATCGATCGGTGGGATAAATCGTTCAGGTCCGGTAGAGGAAACGTTCACAAATTTCAACACCGCCAAACCGTCGCATATATGACATCGGAGTAAGATTAATTGTAAGTCAAGCTATTAACGGGTAAAAAATAAAATAAAGGTTTTTAAAGGTACCTACCATTCTCGCATTCACAAAACAATCTAACCTTACAAGTAGACCTTTTAGTACCTTTAAGACAAAGCGAGAATCTAAGGGTAACAGGTCAGCACAAGGCTTATTGAATCGGATCCGCGGTGTCACAATTAATGAAATCGGGGAAAATTAAATATAAATCATTTTTGTTTGTTTTCAACATACAAGTAAATAACTCCAACGAGTAATTTATTTTTCAACGTCCTTGGTAAAATTAAATGTTAAAATATTAATTAACGACCACAAATGGAAAAATATAAATCATACATTTTTGAAAGACACACATTTATCGCCGTTCATTCCGGGTTTGTAAATTACAATAATTAATTAAGAAAAATTGAAGACTTTGGGGGAACAACCAGACATGTCCTTTTTTCAAATTTTTCAGAAAAAAAAAACCCTTTAAATTCAATTACATTTTTTTAGAATTTTTTTAAGAATTGTAGATTTTAGTTTTAGGGTAAGTATATAATAGTCAGACATGTCTGATTATTGCACCAACTAACGCAAAATTTGCAAAAAAATCAAAAAAAATTTACATTTTGTTGCCACAAGGTCTTCAATTATGGTAATGATACCTGAAAAAAAAACATGAAAACAATTTGTAACGAAATATTATTATTATTAAAGAAGTGTTTGCGGTTCTCCAATACGTCTGACTAATGATCTAGAAAATTTGTTTTAAAATAATTGTTATTTGTGTCTTTTTAACTTTAACGTTGAAAAGGTATTAGTTTTTTAATTCGAACAAATTTTTCCGCAATTACTTACACGATTAATTATTTTAACAACATAAGTAACATTAAAAAGATTATTAAAATAAAGTTTCGCTGTAAGCAAGTTATATATTTTTCATACCAAATACATTTTTCGAGCAAGAACAGTTAAAATTTCTTATGAAATAAATACTACATTTCTTTTACAAACTTAATTTTACATTAGAAAAGATTAACGTTAAATTACATTGTATACATAATCTATTCACTTCATTGCTTATAATTGTATTATAACGTTGGTTTTTTTTTGTATTTTATGTGATTTTGAATAAAAAAAAACTGCTGTTATATTTATTTATACGTTTATCGAAAGTAATGACTACTACGTACTATTTTCAGTCAGTATTAAGTAAATCATTGTACTACGAACAAAAGGATAAAATCGAATAGATCTTTCCACGTCTGTCATATTTACTTTTAATCGTTTTTTTGTTAGTTTTCAAAACAAATCCCTAATGGGCGTTATCAAATCAATATTGATTGCCAGTGTTGGAGTAAACAATTTAAATATTTTTTCTCATGTTCATCTCGTCCTTTTAAATGTTCGCGATCATTTTTCTGCAGAGCGCCGACGTATTTTCTATTTACACTTGTCTCCTCTAGTGATCAAGCTTGGTCGTATAAACTCGATACATACACTATATTATTATGCAAATTAGTTATGTACTATGTATGAATTTTCTTTATGATATTTGCTTTTTTTACGATGTGACTAAATTGTTTTCATAGCAATAGGTTTTAAAAAACATTAGCAAATATGCCTAAAATGTTATTTATTTACATTTTTTTTCCTCCTCCATAATTTATAGAAATCTATTCAAATAAGAATTCCCAAAATTTAAAAATATTTGCATTATATAGTTAATCACGATGCATGTATAACAAAAGCCACAGATTATATTCAGACAAACGATCAATCATAATCGTATCTACTCTAAACGAAAACAAAATTTAGCCGCATCTTTGCATTTACAATGTTTATACAGATATTTAGTATTTTTACCATCCACAGATTCGCATAGAAGCGTTAATTTAAAAGTGATATTATCACTTTTCAGACTTCTTTGATCCTAATATGCTCCATCCCCCACTATGCCCGCCCTACTGGTCTGGTTTTTTTTTATCAAATAGGTATTTCAAACCTTTTTCTGTAGTGAGCTCTGGCGTACTGGGACATTCGTGGCCGTTTTGTTAATAATGCAATTATTAATTTGCTTGTGCTTACTACTTTTTGCCTTATAAAAAGTATTTGATTTTGCTTTTACCGCGCTCGGGTACTGTAAATCAGTTTATACATTGTCTGTCATGCTTTGAAATTTGCGATTGATGCGAGATACAAAAAGCCGGCTAGAAAAAAACTATAACTTTTTACACAACATAAAACATTGCCTTAAAATAAATAGACAATTTTTTATTATAATTAATGAAAAACTAAAAAGTAGGGGGAAATTACATTATTGCCGTATTAGTTAATAGCATGTTGCTATGTGTGAATGAATCAACTGGTTTCTATAAACGATTTTCATTTTATTGTTAATTAAGATATTATACTGTTAATAACATATAATAATCGTAGACGGAGAATAAACCACAATTACTCATTATTCATCTTAAAATTACGGCACGCTATAAATTAAAAAAAATTATCTTATCAGAGTTTTTTTTTATCTTTTTTTACAGTTCAATACATTTTCATATCGACCAATAAAATGTACCGTAGATTATCATCAACCAAAATATATAACGAATAATGAATTACATAATAATTACTTCACACATTTTTAAAAACTTCATATGTTATAGAGCAAACAATCCTAGATCTTTACCTAGATTACTTTTTTCTTTTAAAAATCCAAAAAGTCTAAAGTCATACTTTCCGTGGTACTAGCTGTATCCAAAAAATCAAATAACACGATTATACACAGATTTAATGTCTATAAATCAATTTTTATTTAATGGTTTTGACCGTCTACAGTTTTGCAACGAAGCGTTATTTTTAAATGACTTTATCACTTCCATAGTTTTTATGTAATATAATTCCTAACGACTTTTCCGGTTCTAATACGCTCCGTCTCCATTTCTGGGGTGGCTTTTTTGACAATGTTTTTAATTTGTGTCGTTTTTATTATTTTTAAGGTCAAGTTAAAGCGCGTTTTAATTTGCTATAAATACCGAGTCCTGATGATAAAATATGGAAACTAGCGCCGTCAGTTTATCGAGAATTTATGTTTGATAATGAAAATCAATTGTGTATAGGTACTGAGTCTTTAAGTGTTCACACTTTACAATAGGCCAGAACACAAAATGAACGTCATCCGACGTATGTGTACGTTATAGTAATAATAATAATAATATTCTAATGGAATTAACGATTATCGATTTCAATACTGTTGATAACCTGCAGCCTGTGATCGAGGTCAGTCATCGGTGTCATTAACGCAGCCGGTCCAAAATCCGCGGCTGCCGGGTTAGGAAACATACCTACCGTTAATGGAGTTTGGAAAATGTTCAATCGCAACAATATCATTTGTACCAGAACACACAACACAATAATAAAATGTTTAAGTAGATTATAATAATATATAAATTAAACCCAATGTGCGCGGCGAGCGCGTGTGTTGAAACGGGAGGTCAACAGTCAGAAAATACGCGGCGGTTTAACATTGAACGGTAACACGTCGAGTGATAACGGCATATTTTTAAGGTAAACACTATGTGTATACTATTACTTGTAGTGTTGCAGGTTTTATATAGCTTTCTCTTATCTATCAGTTATCGGCCGGTGTAATGTTGTGCACAACAGCGACCTTGAACTTATTTCACTGTCTGAGATTGCACACTTAAACTTATTATTATTAGCAATCTGCCAATCACGGTCAGAGTTGTTAATTGTTATGCGTATGTAAGTACTAGGTATGCCGTGCTACGGCCAAAGCTGCCAACAACGTCAACGACCACTGCTTATCAACTACCCTCTGTAATATTTTTACTTTTGTTCACGCTCTATCCACTGCTTACACAGGTTTTTTAATCGCAAATGGTTTCCCATAGAGAAAAAAATGCGTTAATACTTAATAGCTGCAGCAGGTGTTTGTTGTAGAATCTAACGGCGTGGTAAATATCCATTTTTGGCAATTTACAATAAAGCATTGCAACGCCACAATTGGATAGGTACTAAGGTAGTACGTTTTGTTCAATTTTCTTGTGGTCTTAAAACAGAGTTTATACGACTTACAATATGGGAAAAAAAATTCTAGTAAGACGATTATTTAAAAAAAAACTTCTTTAGTTCTAGTACACTGCTACTTGGATCAGGTTATTTGTCGCCGATCAGTTAAATTAGGGTATCGCGTTGTAACGCTTTTTCGCTCTTAAACGCTGTGCCCCCTTGTACAAGTTCTCTCCCATCCAAAAAACCTATTCCGGGTTAAAAGTGTTTTACCCGAATGCTCTAGCAATGGAAGCTAAGAGCATTATATCTCTTTACCTCTAACAAAAAATATGAAGTGTTGATAATCATAATAATAATAATATAAATAATAATAGCCGGTAAGAAGAGCACCTAAGTTTCCGTCATCTTTCTGGAGTACTACAGGAAACTGAACTAGAAATTGTATGCACCAATGTACCTATAAGACGTAATATATGAAGGGCTGCGGGGAAAAAAGATCAATGTCAATTTTTTAACATTCTGAGAAAATCATGTTTTTAATTTCAAAACGTAATACATTTTGCCTGTAGGCCTAAACTTCCGGCGGTCGTTACTCTCGACTAATCTATTTTATTCCCTGGTTCGAGCTCATAAAAGATACAATACATAAATACAAATAATTTGATACCAAATCTCATTTTCAAAAAAAAAATGACATTGATCTTTTTTCCCCGCAGCCCTTCATATGTTTTCGGAACGGTACTAACCACTTCAAATTTAACTATTTTTTTCTTGGTAATTTCTAATTTTAAATATTCCCTAACCCTGTAACAAAATATTCTCGTAATAGGTGTAATTTTGTTCTTCAATTGTTTTTAAATTTAGTTCGTGGCGTAAAATCATTGGAATCGCTACCTATTAGAATAATGGGCAGTAATAGATTCATTAAAATTTAAGGATGACAATTTTTCATTCTTAAAAAAATTCTGAATCAAATAAAAAAATTATTCAAAAATAAAATACTTAATTAGAAGCGTATAGACCTAATGGTTTAGATTATTTGTTTAAATCCTACACTCTTCCCTTCATTCTGCTTTAAACTTTAAACTTAATTAACTAAAAGTGGTTATTTAAAACGGGTTTTCAGAAAATTGTGTTCTTTTAAAAAAGTTATTAAATATAAACGTTTCCGTTTAAGTTTTAAAAGTTGATGACGTTTTGGGAAATACTAAAAAAAGTAAAATGTTGAATACCTACTGTTTAATATTGTAAAATAACATAAACAAAAATGTTTTCAAGAAGAAATCCTAAAGAATTATTTAAAGAAAAAATTAGTGCCTACTGCCTTATCATTAATAAATCACTCTGTATATATAAAGTAGTATATGAGGTAAATATCAAATTAATTTTTTTATGTACTATAGCTAAGTCAAGAAAAATAACGAAGAACCTAAAATTGTCTATCAAATTATTCACTGTGTTATTGAACCTATTGAACATTTGCCCCACCTATTGACCTCACCATTTGTGCGGGTATACATTTTTTTTTCAACAGCTTCTTTTGACATTTTCATGTCTTAGCTCTGGCACATAACCGAAAAAAGCGTAACCTAAAAAGCGTTATCAAAAATTGAAAAAGTTTTTCAGCCGGTCTGCAACCACGAAAGAGCATTTTCATGTCTCGTTGAAATACCAAATAAATTTAAATTAGTTGTGGAATTATAATTAAAAAAAAAAAATTACATGGAGCTTCGAGTTACAGCATAAGGCCAAGGAGATAAAAAAATTATGTACAATCAAGTTTCTGGCTAAAATTGTAGTGTGTATTATGTTACGCGCCGCAAGGTACCAAAAATCATTCGTTTCAGTCGCTACTACGAAGCGACGACGAAAGACAATTATCGGAAAGACCATTTCGGATCCATTTCGAATGTTAATCTGTTACGCTGTTTCTAATATGAGATAAGAGATATGTTGTACGTTCAACGTTCAAATTAGAACTAAATAATAAATTCAAAATAATTTAATTCTCTATGTTAAGTTACTTTTGGCCAGATAATAAACACTACAATTTTAGCCAGAAACTTGATTGTACATAATTTTTTAATCTACTTGACCTTATGCTGTAACTGGGAGCTCCATGTAATTTTTTTTTTTTTCAATTATAATTCCGCAACTAATTTAAATTTATTCAGTATTTCAACGAGACATGAAAATGCTCTTTCGTGGTTGCAGACTCGGCTGAAAAACTTTTTGTTTAGAAAGTCGTTGTTTTAAAATTTAAAACTTAATTTCACAGAAAAAAAGCATATTTATTTAGTTGTCTATCCTAATGACATTCGAGTTGCGATATACAGTTATATAATTATAACAGTTTATGATATAAAGTGGTTAATTTATAGTAGGATTGACTTTAGACCTACATAAATTATAATAATTTTAACTCTGTGCCCCACGAATTTGATTGATAACAGCATGGAAATAAACATTTGGTTTAAAGTAATCGTAGCAACATAATCTCTCACTTCATATTTACCCCAGCGATATTAAACTTAACTCTATTTCCGGATTGCATACAATTTGATACATTTAATGTGACCACTAAATTATATTTAAGGAATCTACTAAACATCTATTGATTAATTAATATTTTATGAACGTTTATGGAACCCACTAAAAGTATTCTTTTATATAGTTTAAATGCCTATTAAGTATAATATTTTATGCTGGACTAATAAAATGTGGTCGAATTTTGGTGTACATAGGTGAATTCAGTCACTGGACCGTTAACGCAATCATGCCGTGTCGTTATCAACCGAAGAGTCTATTGAGCTTGTCGGAGGATAGAGTCGTATCCAATCTCGTGCAAACGTGTTATCAGATACAAGAGCTAATCCATTCGACGCAAACAATGACATTCGCCAGGAACCGGATGCGACGCTTTTGGCAGTCTGCCACGCCTCCAGCCGTCCGCCGTCGCCTGTTGAGCAAGTGCATGGACAAGCTGGCAGACGTGGCTCGCGAGGGTCACTCAATCAGTGCTACGGCGGACGCCGTGCCGCTGTGTCTGCTAGCAGTCATGCTAGACAAGGACATTAATGAGCTAAAAATACAGCTATGCTGTTACTACGGTTGCAGCCACCAGAACACGTTGCTCAGGCTATTGGCCGCTGAGGCTAAAGGACTAGAGAGATTGGAACTCACTAGGCCTACGTTGCTGCGATTAGGTAAATTATTTGGCTAGTATTTTGACCTAACATAAATATGATAATATTGCGCGTCGCATAAATCAAATCACGACCTCGCCGTTATCAGCTTAACTCATATTTGCCGGTTATTGTTTTTCAGACGCGCAACTGTTTCAGTCGGCGTTGTTGGCAATGAGCAACTTAAAGTGTTTGGTGCTCAAAAATATCGCTTGCGATAAAATCCTGAAAACCGTCGGACAATCGTGTTTCGCACTAGAGAAATTAGACGTTTCCAATTCCAGCCAAGTCACGGACGTCGGTATCAAGAATCTGTTGTTACAAATCGAAATCAGAGACAAACAAAAACATTCGTATGCCACCACCAAATGCGGTTACAGGCAAACGCCCACCAAGATGGTAACGATAATGCAAACTCTACGTGCGTTGTCAAAGTAAAGTACACCTCATCTTCCTCTTCTATAAATTGTACACGAACTGATGACGAATTACGTTTTTACAGGAAATTCAAGACCAGAGTGGTCGGGGATAGAACCAATATCGACGACATGTCGTTTGTGCTGGAGTACTGCCAGAAGAGCACACTGGTTTGCTCGACGTTGCGCGCTCTCAACATGGCCAACACGAGCGTGACGAGTGTAGGTATTCTGCTGACGCTGAAAAAAGTGCCTAACCTAGAGACGCTAGGAGAGTACTGTCACGTGGGTCGAGCGCTGGAGTTGTTGGACAAGTTCACGACGCCGACGACGACCAAGCGGTTACAGCTGACTATGGCCAACGCGTGCCGGATGACCTCGACCAGACTGCAAGCGCTTTGTGACACGTGCACTCGACTGGATAGGCTGACCATTTCGGAGCCGCTGCATGCCCCTCACATGCTCGGTCAGTTGCCAAGCACTCTTACCAAGATCAATTTGCAGACCGTACCGGCGGAACAGACGTGGGTAGACGAGCTGTGCAAATACCTGTCGGGTCCGCAGTCCCGGCGTCTGCGTGAGGTGTCTATCAAGTTCAGCCGGGTCGACAGGGTGCCAGTAGTCGACCTAAGTGCGTTTCTACCGTCGCTCACCGACCTGGAAACGCTGTCCGTGGACGGTGCCGAAATGAGGTGGTCAGCACTGCCGACCTATTCGGCCATCGCCACGGCCGCTCCGAGCAAACTCGAGAAGTTACAGTTGTGCAAGATCACAGACGCCGACACGCTGCGAACGATTTTGCGTCGTGCGCCCCGCTTAAAGGTACTGCACATTTACAGTCTATCTATGGATGGTGCGACCAGCCTGACGGACGTGCTGAACGAGGACGGTGGACTGACCAGAAACCTCAATTGCCTATACGTGAACCAACTGTTTCCGTGCATTGGGGTGGACACCATTAAGTCCGTGGTGGCCGTTTGCCCGGAGATCAGCAAAATTGGCAACGTTGTTAACTGGGGTGGCGTGACCCGAGATGAGATCAAAGACTTGAACGCGTGGATCCAACGCAATAACTACCGGTTAGAACCCAACGGCGGTTCGCACTGGTTCTGTTCTGAATGTTTTCCTATTATATAAGACATCTCTCGATAGAATAATATAACTATATACTTGTATTTATCTTACCGTTTAATTATTTATTAAGAAATAAACATTGTTTTTCTTTTACATTGTTGGGAAATGTTTGTCTCCTATCAGTCTGTTTGAAAAAAAAATGAATACCCGAAAAACATACCTCGACAACGGAGCGGAGCAGATACAGATTTTTAAAAATTTCTCATGGCGGAAGTGCACTATATAATTACATCCAGGTTATCTAACCAATGTTTTAGGTCCAAAAAACTCGCATAAAAAAAAAAAAGATAATAGACAGAATTTTTATTTTAACTGTTTAGAATATTTTTCGGAGTAAACGTGTCAATATTAATACTTAAATTATATTTTTTTTGTGGATGTTTTATTGACAAGAAGATGTTATTTATCAACATTTTTTGTATTATGCCGTAAAGATGTCTGATCTCTTAAACTGTATAACATATTATATATATATATATATAAAAAATTCAGTATAGTGGTTAAAACGTTGTCAGCATTCTCAGCTCTGAGCCGAAGACGAAAGATCAATAGAATGCAGACAATACTGCGTTTTAATTTGTTTTTGATGGATTGGTCGACTGGCTTTTAGATTCCTTGAAGCCAGAAGCGTTGTGTTAATTTTGTTTAAATGGAGGTAATTTGATTTTCGACTCGAACAAATCCTATACTTCTTTTCGGTGATAGAAGAAAATATAATATATGTTTTATAGCAGTTATACTTTCAGTATACTCAGAATTCGTATTAACACCGCGGTAAAACGTATAATATTAGTAGTAAATACAGTGTTTAGAAATTTTTTTTTATTTACAAGTAATGCACTCAGTTTCACACTCATAAGAAATGGAAAGATTTCAAGTGCTTACTAAAGCAATAAAAAAATCATGTTTAATATTTGCTTTTATGCTAAATAGGTATTAAAATAGTACGATTTATTACCAAATGTATAGACATAGTAGCTCTATGTAAACTCTATACATTTGTTTTGTAATAATATACCTTTAGAAAAATGTAGGTAGACTTAATATATGTCAAAAGATTAACCAGTACGTTAAAGCCACTCAAATTTTGGCTAAGAATATTATTAAAAATAATTCTTGCTTTTAAATAGAAAATATGTTTTTGTGGAATTTCATTAATTTGCATTCACATTCCGATATAAAACGAATGCGTTCCCATTTCTCATTTCTTTAAAATAAATGTAATGCACTCATGAATGCATTCCTCTAAAAAGGAATAAAGTTCAATGAATACATTATTTCCAAACACTGGTATAATATTTGGTGGACTAAATATTATATTATATTTCTACTAAATACTCTACTATAATTTATTTAATTCATGAAATGCTCTAGCCACTAGATTTTTTCTTACTTATAGAATTAGAAATTATTAATTGCAAACTCATAATCATTATCTATCGCTTGTCCCTTGGGACGATCTCTTACATTAGAGTTAGAACTCGGAAACCAAAAAGTACCACTCTTTGGAGTTCATTACTAATAACGTCAGTTTTAACCCTTTGAAAGATTAAATATAAATTATACTAATTAGAACCACGCGACATAAATCCATAGAAATGGACTATACTACCGTCTACCAGGGCTGTAGGTGCGATTTTTTAAATAATAAATAAAACGGCATATAACGGTAACATTAATTAATAATAATAATAAAAAAAAAATCACGGTCACTTTAAAAAAGACACAGCACGTCGAACGTGATAGAATTCCTGTTGTGGCAGATAATGCAATGCCAGTTTGTTATTGTGTATAGTGTGACGGTTTTTGATAGGTATAATATCTGACTACGGTAAAAACGTGCCATGTTCGATAAGAAAAAAAAAGTGCTATACATAAAAAACAAAATACATCTCTAAAACATTCTCTGTATCAGTCGTTATTCGGTACAACCGACAGCGTTTGCAATTCACAATGTGCGCTTAACAACAGATTATAAATGCATAGCAAGATGTACTGGTTTGAAATATGGTAAACAGCAGGGATTCTACCCAAAAGGGCACGCTCTTAATAAAATATAAATAACGGTCGGATACCGTTAAAGTAGAAAGTATATTTTCGAGGGTAATAGCAAACCCAAATTGAATAATAATATTTCGCGTGACTACGGCCAGGCCGAGCCAATTATAGATTGAAGAGTTTCTATAGTAGAATAATAATAAAATAAAACAATGTTTTACGGTTTCATGTTTTTATCCTATTCAAAAAAGTTAAGACTATATAACAAAATAAATGTATAAAAATAGTCAACGCTCACTTTTTTTAGAAGCTATGCGCGATTACCGGTTTTACTTTTTAGCAGTGGGCGGATTTAGAAAGGAATTTATGGACTCCGAATGTACTAGACTGCCACTTTCTAAAACAAAACAAAACTATTCAAGTAGAAGAAACGCTCATATAATAAGTATGTGCGTAACATCCAGTTTATAAAGGACATCCATGGTTCACAGATCTTATAAAACCGGATTTGACAATATTTTCAATGGAATACAATAATTGCACTGACCATTTTTTTAAAATTATAAGACATTGAACCCACAAAGGTTTTTTTCGGAGGGCGAGCTCATCTCAAATATATAGTATAAACCATACATTTTATAGCGTATAAAAATAGAGCGGTTATTAGAGCTTAATAACTTTAGTAGCTGAAGACTTAATAAAAGTGAGTTATGTCTTATTTTAAAGATATAGTGCTTTTCATAAAGGTTAAACCCCAAAAAATTTCAAATTTTTTTTCTATTATTTCGCTTTTTTAGGTGTAGTTTTATGTAAAATTTTTTTTTTCAAATTCTGAAAAAAAGATGTAATTTTAGTTTTCTTATTAAAAATAAAATATGTCTTGGTAAATTGTGAATTTTTGCATATTTTAGAAGTAAAAAGTGAAAAATGTTCCTTACGTATAACATCAAAAATAATACGCAGGGGCATAGTGTGGGCGGAGACCTCAGCTGCCACGCGGCATCTGAGGTTAAGCTGTGTCCGTTGCTGCTTGATCTAGGATGGGTGACCACCCGGGGAAATTTTCATTATTAAAAAAAAAATAGAAATAAATCTCGGCCCACCCCGGTTATTAGACGAAAAGATTTGATTTAAGTCTCTGATTTTATGATAAAAATTTCAGAAATTTAAAACTGGTCAAAATCGATTTTTTTTGAAAAATAACTTAAAAAACCTCTATATTTGTGGCAAAAATTAGTGATAACATTTTCCAAAAAATAAGGATATTATATTAGACAAAAAGAAGTTTGAAAAAAAATTTGAGGAGGTCAGACCGATGACCGCGTGATTTGACTCAGAATACCCCACATATAAAGTAGACTATAAGATACAATTTAGTTAAACATCTGTAGTCAAACTTTTTTTTTTATGAAAAACCAAAAAGTCGGGTGATATTACACTTTTACCGTATTATGATACTCTATTGCCCAAATGGGCGTAAATCAAAACGATTATTATTAAATGTCCATGTTGCTATGTGTGAATAAAAAAACATTACAGTCAACTAAAATACGACAAATGACATTATATTGTTTTTGTTAATAATAATAATATGATAATAACAACGGCAACAAATTAATATTGATAGGCCATTAACCTCAATCATATTTAATATTTCTATCAGGTACATATTATTCGCATTCAGTGCCGGATCTAGGATATTTGACGCCCGGGGCTAATAAAAAATTAGCGCCCTTATATAGTACGAGCTACAGGGGTCGGAGTGCCAGGTGTTGTCAACACAAAATAGAATATTTAAATAGGTACAAATAATAAAGTATAATTTTATATTAAAAATGTTATTGAAACCATATACTAGTCAATATTATACTTAAAAACGATTAAAAAATATAAACACATAAACAAAAATTGATTTTTAATTGGTTATTTTGATTAAGTAAAATAATTGTATTTGTGAAAATTAAAAAATTAACTTTTCTAGCTTTTTTTGCTGCGAAATCATTTATTATATCTTCATAATTAATTTGCCTTGCTATTTTATTTTCTATAGATATAATCGATAGGTTATTTAGTCTTGCTTGCTCTGTAGTGGATCGTAAATATGTTTTTATTAATTTTAATTTGCTAAAGCTTCGTTCACACGAAGCTGAAGTAACTGGCATTGTTAGATATATTTGGTAAGCAACGGATATATTGGGATATGCATCTTGAAGTTTATTTTTATAAATAAAATTCAACATTTCAAAAAAGGTTGCTTTTTTTAAAACTTCACTTATGTTGTAAACATGCTCTTTGAAGCTCTCTAATTCTGAAATGAATTCAAATTTGTTAAGGTCATTTTCATATTTATTGCATAAATCTACTCCGGATCTTTTTAAGTCTTCCATAGGCCATGAATAATTTATTGTTGGATCTAAAAATGAAAAATCTTGAGCGATATTTTCCATTGATTTAAATCTTTGACGTAGTCCTGTTAAAATATTGTCAATAACATTTTTGATCATTATTAAAAATTTTTTTTCTTTACTTATGTTATAAAAATCATCTTCTGCAATTTCTCCGGGTAAAAGTTTCTTTTTTCGTAATCTGACTTTTGGAAATTCAGTTTCTATGCCTAATGCTTTAGCTTTATTCTTTGAATCGGATAAAGCCTCATTTATACCTTGCTCTCGAAAGTTTTCTAATATTTTAAGGAGGCTTTGAAGATGTTTGACAGCTACATCAATTGTTAATTTTGGTTTTTGTAAAATTATATTAATCCTGTCAATTGCACTGAGAATTTTTTCCCAAACCGTAAGCATACAAATGAAAGGTAAACGTTTAAGTGATCTTATCAAATTATCTGCATCAAATTTTGTTTCTTCTGATAATGTTTCTTGTTTAAGAACGTCAAAGCTTTTAAAAACCATATCCAGTTGAGTATTTAAAGATTTTATGGCACGATGTTTAGCTGACCACCTTGTTGTACTATACCCTTTTAATGATAACTTTAAATTATTCATTAGAACATCCCATCTTTGCGTTGAACTTGAAAAGAAATTAAATAATTTCTGTACGATGCCGAAAAACGTTTCTACTTCAGGTATACTTTTTGCACAATTAACACCAATTAAATTTAAGGAGTGAGCTGAGCATGGAATGAATCTTGCAAGTTTATTAATTTCAATTAATCGTGCTTGAACTCCTTTAATTTTTCCACTCATATTTGACCCGTTATCATATGATTGTCCTCTACAATCTGATATTCTAAGATTATCTTTTGACAGAGAATCTAATATTTCTTCTGTTAATGATTCACCAGTTTTTTGGTATACACGCACAAACTTTAAAAAACTTTCTACAATTTCGCATTCACTCTCGTTATTTTGTATAACATAGCGAATAACTTGGGTCATCTGTTCTTGGTGTGCAATGTCCGGTGTACAATCAAATAATATAGAATAATATTTCGCCTCTCTTATTTTTGAAAGAATTTCATCTTTAACTCTTTTTGCAATAATCTCTAGAAACTCATCTTGAATACCATGAGAAAAATAAGACAAACCACCTTTTTTATGTCTTTCAATATGGTTTGATAATGGTTCATGATAATGAGACACTAGATTAACCAAATTTAAAAACTTTCCACTTTGGTTTGAACTTCCCACACTCGAAACAATTTCATTAGATCCTCGAAACGCACTTCCTTCCATTGCCAAATGCATTATAATGTCTATAATTGTCAGTAAAACGGATTTCCAGTGACATTCTTCTTTTCTAATAGAAAGTTGCAATTCTTTATCTATACCCTCACACTGATTCAATGCAATTTCCAAAGAAGTCCAGGAACACACATTTTTTTTATGTATTGGTGAATTTTCATGTAATGGAATTTTTTCGGTAACTTTTTTCCAATTAGTTAAGCCAGTGTATGCTAATTTCGATACGTTAGATGAGTTTTCGATTTTAGTAAACAATTTACAAGGTACACAAAAAAGTGCATTTTTATAAGAAGAATAGCTGAGCCATGTCCTTTTTAATTTTTTTCCATTCAAAAGTATCTTAAAAAACCAGTCGGAATTAACATTTCTACCGTCTCTTTCCGAATTACTAAAATCATGAATTTCAGTATAATTGTACCTCATTTTCACTAAATATGTTCTTTGTGTATCTGTAATATTTAGAGGCCATGTACCAAGATCAGCAAAATTTAAGTTTATGGTGTCTACTTTATCGCAACTGTTTTTAATCACATCTATAGCTATATCATACTCCACATCACTATGCGCAGGCTCTGTAGAAATAACATTTTTTGTATTTTTTTCTTCGGCTATAATAGTTGATGAACTTTCAGCGTTTGAAGGAACCAGTTCTATAAATTAAAGGTAAGTAAAGAAAGGTATGTTTGTGATAAATTAACTAAATTTATATTAACTAATTCATATTCAGTAATTAGATTCATTAATTCAATTGTTTTATGAACACAGAGTTAAGGTACTACAATATATACATTTTTTGGATTGTACATATGACCTTTGATTAGTTTTTATGTTTTAAGCTTGTATTAGCTGTTTTGACTAAACAATACTTATAAACAATATTTATAATTCAAATTAGTAAAATTAAAAATACCTACTTAAGTCTAAAATGTGAATGATTTTTATGAAATGTTTTCATTATTTAATATTCAATACTAAATTTTATAAATTTGTTTATTAAGCAATAAAAATTAATTTATAGTTACAAAAAATTAGAATTCAATTCAATTTAGATGTTTGAAACATGTTTTAAATAAAAGTTCAAAACAAAAATTTTAAACATCTCAATCCTGATTAAATGTATTACACAACCTTCATCCGGGAGCGCGGGCGGTAGATTACCGCTCCATTCATAAAAACGCGCGCAGGAATAAATTAAGCACGATGAGGAAGACGGGAGAGGTTTGTATTCTCAAATGACATAATATGACACTAGGTGATAGTGTCATACTAGCTAAAGTTTCATGGTGACTTGTCTAAAGTAAATGTAAAACGTACCAAGTCGAACTAACCTACAATTAAGCGGTAAATTACCATCAGGACGCGCCCGTTTATGGTATTATTTTTTTTTTATTTACATTTTTTTTTTTTCTAAATTTTTATTTTTTGTAGGTATATTATATTTATTTACCATAATTCAATACTAAATGTATCCTACAACGATATTGAAAATTTTACTACAACAGAGAGGCGGTAAGTTACCGCCGCGCGCCCGCGAGTGTTACGGAAAGGGGCGCGCCCGGATGAAAGTTAAATATAAATATATAATTTAATTTGACAGGTGTTAAAATTGCTTACCACAGGTTTCTGTTTTTGTAAAGAAATTTACGATTTTTGGTAATTTTTGAACATTTTTTTCAATTTCTTGTTTTCGTTTTCGATTTTCAGCCCCACTAAGCTTTTTCTTTGAACTCATTATTTGTTTTTAGGTGTAAACGTGTAATAAATGTTATAATAAAAAAATATGTGAGACGACTGTGGGCTGCTCGTCAGGAACAAATGAACGTTAAAAATATTATCGTAGGTACTTTTTTTTAACAAAGAATATACAATAAACATTTATCGTCGATCGTCAGGTTGGGTTTTCTCCGAAAACAAATAGACTGATAAAGACTGGACAACTATAAAAGACGTCAACACCGGACAAAAATATAAACAAAAGATAAATATATACGAATAATAATAATATTATAGTATTAATAGTAATAATATTACTTTTTCTTGATAGATGTTTGGAAATATTTTATAATTTATACATATTTTATTTATTTATTATGGCTTTTTTTTTATTTTTCATATACTTAAGAGCGCCCTTATACCAACAGCGCCCGGGGCAAGGGTACCCACTTGCCCCCCCCTAGATCCGGCACTGTTCGCATTGAATCGTTTTTTTAACGGTTTGACTACCTACATAAACCTATGACTAAGCTCTGCCCCCATATTTCCGACCCTACTGGGTTGGCTTTTTATTATTATCGTTTTATATATAAAATCTGAATTATATAAAATAGTTATAATATTTCTAAAAAGTTGTTAATTAAATTATTTTTAAAATAATTGAAGGGCACAGGGGGTAGTCACTAGTCCATTTATGAAATTTTTTTTTCAATATATTCCATTATTTTTTTTTATTTATGTCAATAGATTGTTTAAATAAATACATTTAGAATAATACTTAATTTTTTTGTTCTTATGTAAGAGGGAGAGGAATTCACGAACTTTGTTTTTGCTATACTCTAAAATTTTCATATATGGACCTACTACCCTTCTTCCTCTGTGCCCTTCAATTAGTATTAACTATGAAATTTAAAGAACAAGCATTTAGTAATTTTTTTTTTACTAATTTTCATACAAAGCCTGACCATATTCCTTTAAATTATTATATTATTAATCACTACTTAGTTATATATTATTCATCATTTAGCCAATTTATTATTTATCATTGATTTTATAATATATTATTAATAGTACTACTATTACTATATTGCAATTTTTCGACAAGATGCAATTTGAAAATAGAACGTGTGAATTTAAAAAAAAAATCGAGTCAACATACTTTTTATTTTACTATTAATATGAATAATAATTATATGAAATAATAAAATATGATAATAGTTATAATTTTGTAATACAGTAATGTGATACAAGGTAATATATTATATAAGAGAGTATACATTGAACTATTGAAGGAAACGATTTTCAAATATAACTAATCCAGCATTCGATTAAAAATAATTGGCGTATGAATCGCGAACAAATAAACAAAGAACCCTTCTTGCGAGCTATAGCAGCTTTGTTTTGAATCTTTTGATATTCGTCTAAATTGTTAGAGTATTTACAAAACGGTGTCCATTCCATTACGAAAAATTATGATGAATACAGTTGGTTTTTCTAATGTCGTCTGTTATGTCTGTACTGTGTCCGCACTAATATAAGTTATGTTATAACTGTATGTAGCATGTACGACCCCCATTTGTTAGCTAAAATGCCAAAAGCACATTCAACATGTTTTCTAGCCTATCATAATAGTTATGATAATGATTTTTGTACAAATTGTTTATAAAGTGTAACAGAAACATTTTATTTACCAATCAAACAAGAATTTTGTAAGAACCGCTTTCCCTTATTTTAAACAAGCTGTCCGGACCCGGCGTTGCCCGAGATTTAGTCTGCCAGGGCTGAACAAAAAAATAATTCCCATTCCCCCATTCCTACCTTCATCCCTATCCCCATACCCACCTTCATCCCCATCTCCACCCCATCCCTCATCTCTGATCTCTTATCAGATAACAGCGTGACAGCGTTTTTGTGACACTTTTTTCGGTTATTATGTCCTCCTCTTACTCAAGGGTCCCAGTCCCGGTCCCAGATCCCGTTCCAATAGTTAAAAGCTTGCCCAGAATCGTGGTGCATAGAATCGGCCTGTTCCTTTAATCATCACCTACCATTTGCTCGAGTACCGTGGTTATGTACCATGGTTGCAAACATTTAATTTATTTACACTTCGTATTTAAAGTACAAAGTTCGTGTTTGAGGTCATCCTTAGGGGTGGAATTTTCGAAAAGTACTATGTCAGTTAGGTTCACGAGAGTGGACTTAACAACTTCCCAAAGTTTCATGGCGATCGGATGAACGGTGTACTAATGCATAAAAGACAAACAGACAAACATTTATTTATATGTATATGGATTTGGTAAACAAATACAAATTGCAAGCCAAATATATTTTTTTATCATTTTTCTTTACATTGGTGAATGGCAAGAGAAAAGGTTTTTACAATGGGTTTCTTGTCATGGAGTTGTTTTGTTAATGTTTAATCAATAAATATTGATTAAACAAAATTCAAGGGTTTAACTATTTTAATTTTTAGTAATGCCAGGTTTAAAAAAAAACACATCTACATAGATAATATCATTGAAACCATATTTACTTACACATTTTTGCAGCAAAGCATATATTCTATATAGCGGATATTTTTCAACAAAATCTTTTAAAGTTCATGTGTCCATTAATCATAATTTATAATGTACATCTTAAAAGTATTATCTCTTCATTTGTCGAACATGAATTGCAATTAATATAGATTTAAGTTACTTTTAATTTTTATAATTATTTTGAAATATCATTGAAATTATGTATATAACATAAACTATGGCCTATAGGCACATTAAAATAGTTTTCAATTTGATATTTTAAAAATAAAGGAAAACACCAACTTTTTAATTACCTATGTCAATATTTTAAAATCAAATTCGTAAATGTAAAGTTGCTATTATTAATTCTTTAATAAGTTCTTTAATTATCTTGAAAGATCCAGACGCATTCTAGAATTATATTTTATTTTTAAAGGATGGTAATATTATTTGTTTTTTAACAAATTGAAGATGTAATTCATTTTTTAACCTATTACACTTAAAGTTTGTAAGGAGCACATACATTTTATTAGGTATTGTGTATATTTGTGTGTACTGTGTAGGTATTGTTTGTAATAAATAAATGTAGAATATAGTATTCTTTGAAACATTTTACCAAATCGACTAAGTATTTATCACATTATATGAGTTCTACAGACTAATTTACAATTATCTTAACACATTAGCCACTTATTTCTCAAAATATAAGATGATAATTAATCCAATAAACTAAAAATATTCTACAAGACTTAGAAATAGCTTACCTCACGAAATCCATGGTTTGCTAGTAATGTCACTACCAGTTTTGAATCAACGTTCAACAACTTAAATGATAAGTTTATTTTTTTCCACGGCACTACATCCAATCTGTGGTCCAACGCTGTCGCATAAAAAATACAAGTGTTGTTGCCACTAGAAGATCTGAATATATACTTCTCGTTCTGTGCATTCTCATTTTTACTCTCTAACAATTGGGGCATTTCCATTTTAAAAATTATAGTAACTAGTTTGAGCAGTAGACAGTAGTGTGTAACGTATTGTCTTATAAACTCATCATGACTTATTCGATGGTTGAATAATATCCATGTAAATGAAAGACTTAGAATTTCATATGATATCTTGTTTGACTAATTTACAAAACTTACAAAAATATATCCTTAATATAATTTTTGGCTACAGCTTTACTAGCACACTGGAGACCAACAAAATTATGAAAAACAATCATTTTAAAAACGACCATTGAGAGACTAGTCACTACAAAGTAGAATAGGTAGTTATAATAACAATATGTATAATAACCAATAATATGAAATACGAATAGGCTGCCTACCTACTACAACAAAACTAATAAGAAATAAAAACTATGAACTAACAACACACAACACTAAACTATAATAGTAATAACTAATATTAAACAGGTCTATACCGGCTTCTTATCTGCAAAGTTTTATCAATGCGGCTCACACGAACACAGATATTATGCACAAATGGCTTTTTTGTTTGTCTGCCATAGAAACCAAAATAACAAACGCCTATACTTGTATAACTTTATTGCTTATGGGTAAATATTATTACAAAAAATAGTTCAGAAGTATTCACGTACAATACTGTCCTACCGACCGCTTCCTCCCACTTCCCCGCCATTTAAGTCATTAAAATAACAATTTCGTTATAATTCAACGAAGGAAAAAAACCACCACATTCCACAGTGGCCATTGTACCGATAGGCAATATCTTAATAAACAATAATGTAAAAATAATATTGAAAAACTTATTAGTTGATTTATTCACATGTAAAAACCTAGAAATGTATTACGGCACGTGTGTGATTTTTCCATTTTTGTTTTTTTTTCAAAATAAAAAATGTGTGATTAGATTTTTGAGAAAATTGTATGTTATGTTATAGCCTTACAATAGATATAATTATTTACTGATGTAAATGCCCATAAAGGGCTCAATCGCAGAACATACAATTGTATGAAGTACAAACTTCTGACTTCATGAAAAAAGCGAGTACAAACAAAGTGTCCTATGACTATGGAGTATGGAGATAATGTTAGTCTCACCAATTTAAACTGTACGCAAATAATAAGTTATGCAAACCAAGAAATCGAGTGGCTATACAATGAGTGTACACGAATATTAAAAGCCGAAAAACGGTTTGTTGATACAGTTATTAAAAATAACCCGCGAGTGAAAAAAGATATGCCATGGTTTAAATTGGACCGGTAAACCTAAGTTTAAGGACACAAATTTTAAGAATGATTGATGCTATAGAAAATGACAATTACAGCGAAATATGTAAAATGATCAATAAAATTAAAAAAAAAAAAAAAAAAAACATCATTGTAAACAACGCATCGAAGCTAAAAAACTTGTATAATTAATAAGTGTTGGTGACAGTCTTATAAAATGTATGACTAATAACATTCTGAAAAATATTTAATCCAATCCTACCTACGCATTATTACTTAATTGAAGTACCTGCGAAAAACGTTTAAAATGTGGATTGGCTAAATGATAATAAATGTGTAGAATATATAAAATCCAGATTGTAATTATGAACCGATGCATCAAGTCTAATAATCGCCTAACATAACAGAGTAACCTGTTTGATGCGGCGAACCAAAATGAGTTTTTTAAGATGCTCTAAGTCCATGGTAATTTTAACCATTTTTTTTAATTATAAAATTGTGTTTAATTAGTATAAAATTTGATTTTTTGGGTTTGGCCATAATTACGTCCACCGGATGACCGGTTAGCTTTTAATTATTACCATAAGTGAACGAGAAAGGATTACTATTTGTTAATATTGGTTTTTAAAAAAAATTATTTCAAATACCTTAGATCTAGAACATTTTGAAATGCTCATTTCAAAACTCAGTATAGAACTCTAGTTTCTGTAAAAAATGATCCTTCTTTATATAAATTGTCAAAATATGGAACAAATCGACTTTACCGGACACCCTTTCTTTTTCGATTTTTTTTAATCCATTGTATTTTGCACGCTGACTACGAATTGCGCAGCTCGCGCTTAGTTTGGAAGTTACGGACTTTTAAAGATCGCCGATATCGACATACGCGCGCGCCCGGCACCGCACGTCTACCCGCGCCCGCTGGGTACTTTATTCGTTGGTCACAGCTATGGCGCGTACGGCAAGTCACCGTGTGTCACGCTCAGTGGCGCCGTGGCTTGGCTCCGCTAAACTAAAAATATCCTAGGTTTGAAGGCTACAGTCTAGGAGGAGATCACAGTTTAAAATGAGTCGGTTTAAAACGGCTCTAAGAACCATGTCACGTGTCCGGAAAAAAAAGGACCACGAACGGAGGCAGGTAGACGAGGAATCCGATCATAATCGAGCGGCGATCGACGGACGAAGTACCCACCGGGCGCACGCGTATGTCGACATCGGCGATCTTTAAAAGACCATAACCTCCTAACTAAGTGCGAGCGGCGCAAAATCTTTACATATTCGTAAACAGCGTGCAAAATACTATCGATTAAAATAAAAATCGAAAAAAAAGGGTGTCCGGTAAAGTAGATTTATACAACAATTTCTCGCTAATTTGATGAATTTAATTTTTAAAGCACCATAATGAGTTCTCCATTTTAAGTTTTTATAAATCGAAAATCTGTTAAAAAAACAATTTGATATCGCATACTAGCTTTACACTCTTGCCTTTTGTTTTTTGACTCGTGCTAAAAACCGTCATGGGATGGAGCGACCGCAAGGAAGAAAACCATACAAGAATCATACTTTTTTCATAAGTCGTAATTATTACTTGTGCTACATTATGATTGATAAAAACCTCTTATTAGTAAATAGTAAAAAGTTGAAGGCTTGTAGCACGTGTTATTATTGAGATACGCAGTTGCGTGATTGCTAGGATTTATATAAACTATTTGTAACCAATCTAGAGGGGTCACGCCCATCGAACATCAAAAAAACTACTTGAATAAGAGCCACCGTAGTACGTATACACAAACTGTGCTTTGCATTACCCAATATTGATTGTCAATTCGAATTCGAATGCGCACGTGCAAAGACCACTTCTGAGTCAAATTAAACCGCTCTCTTACGTCGGTTTGCTGGAACCACATGCACGCCTCATCAACTAGTAAAAGTTCTATATATTTTGCAAATAACAGCTGTAGTTTTTATTACAACAGTCTTGCAAGGGAAATAAAAACTACACAAATTAACTCTGCCAAAATTAATGTTGTATTATAATATCGCCATATTGATTACGCTTAAAAAATAATTAAAACCATGCGTCACAGCATTGTTACCAACTGTTCAGTGGCTACACTGCATTAGCTTAAATATTATCTTCACCGACGTCATGTTTAACGCCGTGTAAACTGCAAGCAAGATAATTTTATCGATAACAGTTGTTTATTGTTTACAGTTTACACTTAACACTTGAGTTAATGCTTAGGTATTAGACATTACGATTTGTCCAGTGTCCGCTGAATCATTTATAATTTGTATTTATCAATCAGTAATAGATGGTTTATTGTTATTAAATTTACCATTCATAATTATTGTAAAAGTCAATGCCAAGTTCAACGGTCTTTAAGTTTATCCAAAGAACAGAAGCAGAGTATTTACAAGAAAATCCACGGAGTCGGGTGAGCACACTGAATTGAATGCATGCTTACATTCGCGAATTGCTTACAGTTAAGTATAATGATATTTAAAATGTATTTACGTAACAAGCTACCATTTTGATTACTGTAGTTGTTTATTTACCTATAGGTAATCAATACTTTTTTCCTTGGATTTTTGTTTGAGCATTTATTTTTACAGATATAGTGCATTATGCCATAGATGTGTAGAAATGAGTATTGTTGGGCGTTGAATGAGAAAGATGTTGGAGAATGGAAGTAGCTTAAATGAGAATATTGAAGCTCTGTGACCACCAATTGAGTTTAGCGGAGCATTGAACATAGTCCTCTAGTAAACTATATGGGACTAAACAGAGAAGCGTCTAAAACTAAATCGGAGCAACGCTGTGCCGCTTGTCATTAGCTCTGTGCTTTGATAAGCTACCTTTCTGTTTTCCGTTATTGAAATATTAATAATAATAACTTATAAACTATATTGCCGGTAGAACAATGGCAATTACAATTTTACAGGAGAACCAAAAAACCAAATTATTTCTACTAAAATGTTATGGGACGTAATTTTAATGGAATGGGAATGCTAGGGAAATTATTACAACTACAGTTACGTCGTTTTTCTACCTTATGCGTTCGCTATATCTAAATACATTGAAGCATTTAGTCCATTTTACCAAAATTTTCAGTTTTGTCATTGTTCTACCGGGGCGGCATTATGTAAAAATGTTGATCAAATTGCTTAGAAAATAAGTAAAATTAGACAAATAGAAGAAACGTTTCTATTTCATATATTAAATCAGCAAAGTTTTGGAATAAAAATTAATTAAATAATTATATAAAGAAATAAGAAGGCAGTTTGCTTAGCAGCACATATCATGTTTTTAACGAATTCCATTTATTCAATTTAGTGGTCCTGTGCTTTTTTTAATGCAATGCTATACTTAGTGAAATCTCATCTTAAGAGTTGTGACTAGATTAAACAGAATTATGATTGAGTTTATAAGAGTAAAGAGGTTGTTTGAAAGCTACATTAATAGTAGGAAAAATGAGAGAAAATAGATCTTTAAGGTTTTGGTATTCTGAAAGAAGAATTATTATTATAAATAGACTAAACCTCTTTCTTTACACATTGATATTACATAAGTAAAATCATGAAGATCTGTAGATTAAAAAAAAAAAGTGGTGATGGGAAGAAATTTATATAGATAAAGAGAAATTGGCTGGCTGATTTCATTTGTATGAAATAAGACAAACAAGTGATAAAATAGAAGTCAGTGTTAAAAGTAATTGAACATTTTACTATTTTAAAAATAGCGTCCCTCAAGGTAAGGGTACATTTTTTATTTAAGGCATGTTTCATGTATTCAGTTCAGTGGATGAGTTACATTGAAATAAGAACAATCTTTGTAAACATTGTAAGACCTGTTTGATATATTATTCAAAAACAAAAAAAACATAATGATTAATGAGTACATATTACACTGTAAGCTACATCTAACATAATTTGTTTTTTATAAATATTAGGTATATTATTTAATTGTTTTGAAATAATTTAATACAAATTATTAGTGATACAAGCGCGAGGTATTAAAATAATATTAATAAAAAAAAAATTGGTTTTCTTACTGTAAGAAAGTTATTAAATTAATTTAAAAACACTGTTTGGCACAAAAATATAACATAATACCATTAAAAAACAAAACTCAACAACACGTTTAAACAATACATAAATGTATCATTAGTATTAATCATTATAATATGATTTTTATAATTAACAAATAATGTTAACTTAAAGAAAATTTCTTTAAAAACTTAAAAAAAAATAATCATTTCCAAATACATTTTTGTTATAAAAATAAATAATAATACTGAACAGAAAAAAAACAAACAAACATAAATATTCCAAATAAACACAACATAATATATAGGTTATCATTAATTAATACAAGTATAAGAAACAATTAAAAAGTACCTTGGTGATGACAATGTGACTAGGCAGTTGTACTTAATGTATATTTGACGTGTATAATTACTCTTACTTAACTTGAAGAAATAGAATAATAATAAAATTATTTTTTAAACAAATTTGATCAATTTGATTTTGAAGAAATCAAATGAATCTTAAAAACTATAATATTTAGTATATTTGTATAGTAAATAGAATAAATATAAAATGATTTGGTAAATTAATAATTAATTCAGGTTACAAGTATAAGTTCTCTAAAAAAAAATGACTTAGAAGAGATTGAAGTAGCAATTTTTATTACAGATAGGTAATAGATAAATTAAATTATTAAAAAAAAAGGCCCAAAATGTAAGTAACAGAATTATGAACATTTAGTCATTATTAATTAAATATTCTAAAAAGTGCATTATAGTAAATTTTTTTTTTTTGTATTTTTATATATTTTATTGAGTTAATTAGTGGTTTAAATTAAAAATATACAGATAAGCGGCCTGATACGCAAAAACCGTAAAAACCTCTGTTGCCAGCGGAAATCTCTTATAAAATCTGTCACCGTATTGGTTGTCATTTTTGTGTATAACACAGTTTATCTGTATACTTAATCAATGGTACTATTAATTAATGATAATGTGTCACATGCATCTAAATTTTCCTAACTGTTAATAACTGGTCATTTGAGTGCAATAAATTCTTAATAAATTCATGTATATATATATAATATCATAGTTAATTTTTTTAACGTAAGTTCATTATATGTATATTGTAAATTTAAAATCTTGGCAATGTCGAACATAACAATCGATAAAATATAAACGCCTAAATTCTAACCATTAAATTAACTTAAGTTGGCTACACATAAATGGTAAAGGCCACATGCTTAAAAATGAAATAAATACATTTTTAACTGTTAAATATACCGTCATTGCACATGGAAAATATTATAATGTAATAGTTTTTGGTGTTTTATAGCAAAGAATTACAATTTAAATTTATACTTAAAGAAGACGGAGTATTTATTTTTTGGTTTAATTATAAATATATGTAACTACACTTAGTACAAGTGGCATCTATGAAATACATAACAAACACATTTTTAATTTTAAGCATTTACATTTTAAGCACATTAGTATAATACAGTACATTATTTGATTATAATATATAGGATTTCGTAATGAAATGTAAGTTTGTATTTTGTAAAATTTAATTAAATTTATTAGATATTTCATAAAATATCATCATAGTTTGAAAATTTTAATTTAGTAATGAATTTGATTGACTTAAGATGGAGAATACCTATATAAGAATTTGTATAGCTAGTTAATTTTAAAACCCATTAATGAAGACAGTTATAATAAAGCACGCAATGCAGTAAATATTTTATAATTTAAATGACTGATTATAACAACAATAATATTCCTCGAAATAAAACATAATGACCGAGCCCCGCTCTCATGAAATATGTTAGGTAAATTACTTTAATAGTCAATGGCTTTTACAGATGTATTAATTCAGTTATTCGTAGATAATTAATCAACTTTTTGTTTTATTTGATCAGTCAGTTAGGTATACATATAATAAATAATTAAAAATTTGCAATTGCAAAAACTAAATTAGAAGGGCATGTTAGACGTTTTATATTATTTCTTAAACAGCAGCATAATTTTTGTCAATAAATTCAGAAGTATTAGTTTATTGATACTGTTTATGTATATGTATATATATTTACGTTAATCTACAAAACCCTGTTAAATAACGTAAAAGTAATGCACAGAGATCAGAAACTTAATTGTGGAAGTATACATATATCGGTCATATTATGTAAAGTGTAACACAAATTTCTGATCACTTTTATACATAGTCAATGTTTTAAACTAAATTAAGAGTAATTGTCAATGGTATCGACACCATGTCTAAACTTTTATACACGTTCTCTTTTCTTGGGTCTCTTAATGTTGTTATATAATAGATAAATTCTAAACCTAAAATATATTTTTACAATAATCTATCTAACTTCACTAAAGTGGTCCATATCTTCATTATGTATTGCATATTTTACTAAAAATTAATACCTAAAGGCCACTTGATTGAACACACATTAAATTAATATTTTTAAGGGCTACGTGAACAACCAATCAATAAAAAAAAAATTTTTATTTTACTTCTTGAATGGTTAGTCTTTAACAGAATTACTTTACAATAATGTATGGTCTATCTATAATATAATATATATATATATATATATATATAGAATATTTAAATCTAGTAACAAGTATTATATACATGTATCTAAAAAAAATGATTGTTTGATACAGGCATTGAAATTAAAATATACATTTAGGCGATGCAATACACAAAAACGGCTACTTATTTTATGAGGGAATGCAAGAGGTACCTTCGTCATAGTTAATCGTCTGTCCTACTATAAAGCATGCCCCACAAAATCAGTCGCCAATCTTATGTATAGTACCGTTTAACTGTATATTTAAAAAATCAATGATACAGGTAACCAAGTCTCTAATTTATAAATTGTTTTCCATTATAATTAATAATTTACAGATACTAATTGTGAGAAAAACCTCAAGATAATATGAATGAGGTGCATTAAATTTTGTTTTATTACATTAAACTTTTTAAAAATAACGTTTCCACTAAATGGCAGAAAATTATTTGCTTGAAGTTGACATTTAAGAATTTATAATTGGCTGTTTTTGAAATTATGTATTTTTGGGTTGTTTTACTAGCACTATGTGTATTTTTTAATATGAATAATACGAGAATTGAATTAAACGAGTTTTTGTATAAAGTAATACGCAAAATCTGCAGTGTTAAAAAATAATGTATATACATAAATAGCTAGTCAATGTCAAATTAATAATACATGATATCTAGATAGACCAATGAAGAAAATGATCAAATATAGTTAACATTATATGGTAATAACTGTTTGTTATATAATGTTTTCCAATTAACCAATATTATTAAAATCAATATTATTTATTGTAAACTTCTAACTTTTACTTTGTAAAATACGTAAATGGAGATTACAACATGTTTGTCAAATAACTTGAGACTTGTTTACATAATATGCAACATACAATGTAAATAAGTTTTATTGATTATATTGTGGTTTTATTTTAAACACTAAATAAATTATAATTCACTATTGCTGCATAAATTAAATCCAATAAAATAAATGCACGTTAGAATAATTGGTTCAAGGTGAAAAAAAACTAAATAACATATAAAACGGTATTAAAACAAAAAAGACACTAACAAAATAATAAATTACATTTAAATGTGTTGTACGATAACATGGAAAAAAGTGACTAGTTTTAATAAAATGCAAAATAATACTGTTATTCTGAATTTTGATAAAATTCTAAACAATTTTAAATGTATAGTAATAAGTTAAACTAATAATTCACAATATTATAGGATCAATCGTGAATAATATTGATCCTAGACTAGAATATACTTTTTTTTACATAATAGTGAAGCGCAAAATTAGAAGTAAGATCTTATACACACACACAATCATATACATCAATAGGCAACTTTTGAAGGAATATATGTGGTGACTATATGTATCACATATATTATTATGATCGATCTTCCATTCATTTCAGATAGTTCATATCAGACATGATAATTTTGTTGATTGTAAGCTCTAAAAACAATAACTAAATTGTTATTATGTTTGATTAAACTGTATAATATTATACCATCAAGAATTGTAACAATTTGAAGGTTCGTTAAGGCTAATGTTTTGTATCATTACTTTCTATTTCCAAAAGAAATTATTTATATTTGTTTAATATGAATGTATATTTTGTTAATTATTAGCAATGATAATATGACATGTTTAAAATATAAATATTGTTATTAATAATATTATTAATAACAATATTTATATTTTAAACATGTCATATTAGTAATCATTAACAAAATATTATAATAATATTACAGAAATGTAAATTATTTTCTTTTGGAAACAGAAAATAACGGTAAAATATGTTAGCCTTAACTAACAAATAGTAACAAATCTCTACGGTATAATATGTAACACCGTTATATTTATTTTTGAGGTTAATATTTTAATATCTAAACAGTGGACCAATGCATGGCAATTTCATTTAATTTTAAAAATCCATAAGCCCTCTTATTATACCATTCCTATGGTACCACAAACTTAATATTTCAAAACAAATCTCACCAACCTTTATTTTCTCAATGGCCTTTTTTAAAAGTTTTTTTTTATAAAAAATGTTATTTTTAGTGTATTATTCTTAAAATTTGATTTGCTGTACAATTTCAAGTCAAACCCCTTATTAGAATGCTATTTTTTTTTATTCAATAACTTAGACGAATACATTTTAGTTACCTATAAGCACCATCGTTTGGGTTTAGAGGTACCTGAGGTACACTTAAATAACTAAAACATAGTTAAGGTCAGCTGTCCCGCCCCTCCCCATACCCTAAGTTGGCCATTGTTAACATAAATAATGATGTATGATGTGTGTTGAAATTAAAAATATTTTTTTCACTTACTTAAAATAGTTTGTTATTACTTAGAGGAAGTATCTGTCGAAGAAGAAATAAATTTACTGGGGTTGAAATCAAAATTCACAAATGAGAATCCTTGAAATTCTTCTTGGTTAATTGATAATGTTACATCAACAGGTACAGGTGTCAAAACAGGTTCTTCTTTGGTAAATTCTGCGTCAAAGTTCATGGCATCTTTCTTGTTTTTCTAATTGTAAATAAAATCAAATAAATTAGTCTAATAATCTAAAATCTCATTACTCAACAATAAGTTAGTGGCTCACTATTTTTGGTTTAAAAGGTGGTTTAACACGCCGTGTTTCTAAAGCATCCCAATCCAATTCTCGGAAAAATGGATGGGTTCTTATTGCAGCTTCTAAACCATCAGCCAATACGCAACCGAGACGTTTGTTGCGATTTTTTGTCATAAACTAGAATACAATATAATATAATCAATTATATAATACACTTTTCTTCTTTGTCACATTAAACGACTCTATCTTCCCTAGAATGGGTTATTGGACTCACCCAAAAGTTGTCTACCTAAGTAAGGGGAGGGTGGCTATTCTTTTCTCTGGAAAGTTACTTGCCCGAAAGAAAAACCTACTAGTGGCCTAATGGGCCGTGTGCTATAGATTTTTTTAAATACAAATCATTATATTAATAAACTTAACATACTCCTTTGAGAATAGACACTGCTTCTTTGCTCAGCCAAACTGGATATAGCACATCGTCATGCAAAATAGATTCAAAGAGATCATCTTCGTTGTCAGCCTCAAATGGCGGCTGTCCGGCCATCATTTCATACATAAGCACACCTAATGCCCACCAGTCAACACTTGCACCATAGTTTAGTTCTTGAAGAATCTTAAAGAGAAAAACAATATTTTGTTATCCACAATGTACACAAAAAATTCAGAAGTAGTAAAATATATACTTATATATTTTACTTCTGTAATTGTAAGTGTTATTGTAAATATTAACTTTATACCAAATATCATTCCAAATAGTTTACCTCAGGGGCAATATAGTCAGGTGTTCCACAAAATGTAGTGGTAGTAACTCCATCGACAATTCCTTCTTTGCACATACCAAAATCAGCAAGTTTGCAATGGCCTTCATTGTCCAATAATATATTGTCCAATTTCAAGTCCCTAAAAACAATGTGAATATTTAAATTTTATTTGAGACGTCTAAAATTGTGTAACTAATCCAATAACGAATATACAGGAAAATTGTTTATCTTCATTGTGTTATCATATTTATATTTTCAAGGCTTAGTATATACAACAGCTATATCATAAGCTATTAAAAAACAAAATAAGTTTCTTTTATATCAAAATACTGATATTATATTTGAGACTATGAGTGCAAAAGTTGCCTAACCCGTCAATTAAAATTAATTAGTTACACAACACAATATACAATTAATACAATTAACCAACTTAATAAATTAAAAATTATTTCAAAAAATTATATTTTATTTATTTATAAAATTCGTCAATTTAAATAAATATATGTATATAACAAATCATTAATTGTACTTAAGTTATTTTTAATTTATTAAGTTGGTTAATTTTATTAACTAATTAATTTTAATTTATGGGTTAGGCCCTTGTTTTGCAATCATAGCCTCATTTTATGAAAATGAACGATGAAAAACTAAACATTTCTGTAAACAAAATTGGATTTCTAATTTCGTATTGGTACTTTATATTTTTTACCTATACATTTTATTTTTATTTTCATAAATTCGACTTACATAAAATCCATTTTTTTCTAAAATACAATATACTTTACTATTGGACATAAATTATTTTATTTATAAAGCCATTAACTTTGTTTAAGTGTGCTCTGGTAACTGGGATTTTCCTAAAAGTAAATGTTTTATTTTACCTATAAACAACGCCATGTTTGTGAAGAAACTGCAAAGCAAGCGTCACTTCTGCGGCATAAAAGCGAGCACGAGGCTCATCAAACTTTCTTGCTCTTTGTATTTGAAACATAAGATCACCGCCATTCACATACTCCATTACGAAAAACAGTCTGTCCTATTATTCAAAATTAAAGTGTTATTATAAAATATGTTTAATACTAAAATTTCTTGGATTATGTACTTTAGTCTGAAAACAAGAATGTAATGCTGTCAAAAATGGATGTTTTGCAGCAAGTGCCAAAATTCGTTTCTCAGTCATCGTGCAATCGACATCATCGTCTTGTACTATTACATCTTTCTTTAAAACCTATAACCCAGTATAATGTACTATTATACACATATTCAATTCAAAAAATGTAATAATTGTAATTTTACTTTAACTGCGTAGACTTCTTCGGTGCCTCGTTTTTCTGCCAACATAACCTTACCGAAACTTCCTTTACCTAATACTTTTAAGAATGTGAAATCTGTCACACTCATTTTCCTGCTGTTCAAATTGTAACAGCTCAAACTTTGGTTCACTGCAATGATAGTAAATAAATTAAATTTTATGTTATTGCATAAAAAACAAAATATATGTAACATTATATATTAATATATTTTACTTTTCTGTGGTTTTTCTCCACTTCGTTTGTGAGAATCTTGCAAGGAATGCTTGTCCGACATGGTGTTTAAAATATTTGAGGTTTGTTGAGTGAGATCACGGTGTAAGCTGGAACCACTTCCACTGCTTACGCTAAAGCTACCATTTCCGGCAGGCCAGTCCTGCAAACACATACGCACTTTAATTGATAATTACAGACCAAGATTTATAAATATTGTCGGAAAAATATTTTAACGAATGATTGCTTTTTAAATAAATATTTCATACCACATTCTTGCTAAGATTCAACCCACAGCTCCGCAAAGTATCGGCCATTTCTCGAGGATTAATACCGCAGTTGTTTGCTACATTTTTGACACACCGTCTATGCACATTCAATGTACATACTAAACACATAAATATAATCATATTAAATTAAGATAACTTTCCTTTTATTAAACACACCAATGACAATTTACTGACCTTCACACTGTAAACCTTGCCTATATATACCATAAAGCAGAGAACCACAATGATCACAAAATGTAAATATTTTATAAGTGTGCGGTTTGAATCTATGAGGAACATTAACGCTGAATCGTTGAGATTGATTTCCTTGACTTAGCTATAATACAAAAAAAAAAAAACATTTAAATTTGATATTAACTGTATATACAATGTTTTATACATTTATCTGTACTTGTAAATTTTATTTATTACGATAAGACATTCATTTTTTTCATAAAATAATTGCACTAGAGTAGGTGTCTTTTTGAAATTTTTTTTGTTTTTATTACTTTACAACCTTATAAAATTTATAAATATTTAGCTTTTTTAGTATTTTATAGATAGAGCTTTATTAACTCTTAAAACTTAAATGAAACTTCTATATTTTATTAACTTTTTAAATTAAAAACAATTTTCTGAAAATGTCGAATAGTTGATAACCAGTTTTGGATAATTAAATCTATATTATCTGCACTTAATACTCTACTGCACTCCACCTCTCCTAAATATTAAACTTTAGTAACTTTTAAAGTAAACATTGGAAAGTGGTTAGCGATTAGACAATTTTTTCAGCAAGTAATTCTAAGCTTAAAAAGTTAAATACACACATTGTAATTGGAGTTTTAAAAGTTGATAGAGCTCAGGAAAAAATACATAGGATAAAAATTTGAATATTGTAAAATAACACAAATTAAAGTGTACTCAAGTTTTCTTTTAGAAGACACTTGAGTACACTTTAGTTAGTGTTATTTTACAATATTCAAATTTTTATCTCTTGTACACAAAATTATTCAATTATACAAAGAAAATGAGTGTGTTATCCTTAATGATTCATCTTGTATATATGTCATATGCATTATTATTACAAACCTCTTTTTTGCCAAACCCTGGACATATTGTCACTACTTCCATATGACAGCGCTTGTGAACAACACAAGTGCAAACTGTAAGAACACAAAATAAGTTTATTTTACTAACAAGGTTATATTCTCATACCAATTCACAGAATACATTTTTACCATAAAACTAAGAAAACGAAATGGATTGTCATAGTTTCGTATTACGTCTTAACTCAATAGTATATTTATGAAACATACTACAACAAGAAGAAATTTAACAACTATATTATTGTATAAGTAAAAGTTTTACTACATTCGGATAAAGGAACTTCAGAAATGTCAATATTGGTATTTCATAAAATTATTTTAAATCTTTAAGTAGATGATTAAAAAATAATCAAAAATCACATGAAAAAATAAATTTTTGGTGGTGCTTGACTGGTTAGCAGAATGTTACTTAGTGATCACTGATCGGTACACTACCCAAAAAACATGAAAATTCTGAAAAATTAAGAGTTAAGACAAAATCTATAAAATGAATATCAAAACTATAAGATATCAATATATTATGGATATATATATATTTTGGAAATATTAATGAATCTATAAGTGAAATCTTATTATGAATCATTTTAAAATGATCAAGGAGCAAGTAAAACATATTCTGTGTATGTTTAAATGCTAGCAACGTTCTCTTAATATGTTAATATACTTGGTAATTTCTACAGCCGCTCAATACTTTTAATATAAATGAGCACCTGGTTTAGATTCGTAAAATACTAGGAATGATTAATTAATTAACTGACCTATTTACTGATCTAATATACCCTACTGGTATTACATGTTCCTTTTCCGTAATCTTATTAACCGACAAACAGGTATCATATTTTAAATAATATTTAAGAGTGGATTTGTATTTAATCTTTACCTTGACATTGATAGCCTTGCTTTCCAAATCCCCTAGAAAATAGACATTGCACTCAAAATTAATATTTTAAACGTAAAAGACAAAATAAAATAATTGTGATTGGGAATTGAAATAACTAAAAATTAAAAACGATTTATAATCACCATATGAAATTCCGACAATGTGAACAAAATGTGGGTTGCCTCAGGAATGTAGCCATAAATTTGTGTCCGTTTACTTGATGAACTCTTCGCCTCATAGCTCCACGCCTTCGATTTAGCAATCCCTGACGCTCCTTGAATTCTGATGGCCGAGTAGGAATATCTGAAATATTAGTAGTTTTTAATATTATATTTAATTTTTTCATACAACAGTTTTGTTAGCTATTACCAGCAATATTGATTTATACCGATTAACATGTTTTATCTTACCTTTTGAATTCCATTTTAAATCGATGCGAAGATGTAATTTGCCTTGAGGTTCTAAATCCACCTAAAAATAAATAAAAATCAATTAACCCTTAACTTGGAGATGTATCTTTGTATATTATATTTATGTATACATATATATGTCTTTGTATCTTTCTCTATTTGTCATGTCGTTTCAAAAACAATATTATCAGCTATCATATGATTTTTTTCGAGTTGATTTTTAACAGATTTTATTTCCAATTTAAAGCCAATATATATTTAATTTAGCTGTTGGAATTTTATTAATATTAAAATAAAGCCAATCACTTATTTAGTTTTAAGTATAAAATCGCATGTATCCTAAAAAATATTATACTTCGTATACCGAAAATATGTTGTATCCAAAAAGATACAATGCCCTAATAGTAATACTATAAATTAATAAAATAATACTTAAAATTTTATAAACATAATAAATAATAATTAGATAATTTTTTTTTGTTCTAATAGGTGTTTATTATTTAATTACGGCAAATAAAATGCCTATTTTTTAAATGCAGGTTCGTTTTTAACTTGGTAAGAAAGTTCCTAAAAACAGTTTTTTTTTATTACAAATAACCATACTCATACATTTAGTTCAAAGAATAATACCGTAAATCATAAAACACTTATTAAAATTGTGATTTGTGTTTTTGTGATTTCATTTAAATAGATTAATGAGGTAGTTACGAACAGCAAATTAGCTATAATGTGGTAATGTATCTTTAAAGACACAATTATTAAATTATTCTATGGGGAGTGACGTAGTGTATCTTTAATGTTACACGCCATAATTAAAAACTGCTCATTAAAAGAAACGTAAAAAATGTAATATACGGGTCTTGATTAGTTGAAAAACCTGGCTAGGAGTTTTTGTGTGGATTTTTTTATTTCTGTCAAGTTTAGGGTTAAAATAATATAATTTTCATTATATTTTTAATTAAAATAAAGTAAGGCGTTTTTTACTTTTGTTTCAGCTATCTAGAATGACGAATGTTCATAGTTTTCGTTTTGAAACTACCTATTATAAATCAAGTTTAATATTGGACATTTTATTTTTGCTTCTAAAATTATTCAATTAATTCATTCTCGAAATGAAAATAGTAACTATATTATAATTTATAATGATTGGTTTATTACGTTTGTATTTGTTGTATTATACTGAATTGCAAAATTTTATTTATGACAATATTGTTGATGTTATTATTGAAAATCTAAACTTAACTATTTTCAAAGTACATCGATAATAGTGAATTTAATTTAACTACAAGACAGACTGTAACCGACCTAAAAAACAAAGCTAATACAAAGCTATAGTACACAAATACAATGCAAAACAAATGTTTAAATGTATAGTAGTTAAATATTATTCAGCAGTCGGCACTTTTATAAATACACAGCCCAACACGACCGCCGTGTTTATTTCTAGCAAAAAAAAAAATGCAAAATACCGAACTTGAAACTATCATTTTAAAATATAAAAATAAACTTTTTCGGATTCAAAATATTCGAGGTCGATTTTGTTGTACAATATATTTTTATCGTAGGCAATTAAACTGCCAACGTTTCGGCTGTGTATATGCAACATTACACGATATAATTTGTTTCAAAGTTCTTTGAATCCGCATTTGCCATTTTCCATGAATAATAATCATTAGACGCAGCAGCACAACTCCCCCGGGCCCGGCCATTGTGTTCTGGTAAATGGAAATCTAGACACTGGATCACACAACTTCGGCGAAACTCGATTTAACTCCAGCTACTGACAATTATATTATTATCGTTGCGTATTAACTATATTCTATTAGTATTCCGGCAGAGACGCGCCGTGCAAGGGTTTGATTACCTGTTCCAATTAGAGAGCTCACCAATTTCAACGTAAAGCCCAAAACGCGAAGCCACGAGCAAAATTTAAAGCAGTCGCCCACAGGATTATGTTAAACCGGCATTCGGCACGAATCCGCGGTTAGTAATTAACGCAATTCGCCAACATATAAAATAATTATGCTGTGAAACGTTGTCAGTACGTTTACCAGCTTTGATCGTTTTTAATGAATACATATTTTGTGCTTTTTACACACAGCGGCTCGCCGCTTTATAACATTTCAATTATTTCTAGAAACAAAAATAATGTTCATAAAGTAAAAACAAAAAATGTAAACGCATCATACATTATGGGACGCTATCGTTGAAAGCATTATATATATATATATGATACACATTTTACTAAGTATTGTACCGTGTTGTTAAGTACACAACTAACTAAACCGGTGATCATACCTACATATTTTATGCTTTAAATGTTATCTAAAATATCAATTTTTTGAATCACCAGAAAGCAATTAAAAATTGCAGTAATAAAAAGGTATAGTAAAATCAAGTACAGACAATTTTTTTTTTAAATGTGTAAAAGCAGTAAATAAATCTGGAAATGTGAATAGGATAAACATAAGTATAGAGTAAAAGAAGAAAAAATCTAGCATACGTTTAAGACTATCAGTACACACAAAACTAGTTTAGTTTAAACTAAGATTTATTTGAAGTTGCCAATTGAATACTGATAAAAAAATATTACGCAGAACAGTGAAAAACACATACAAAAATTGTTTTATGTAAGCTAAATATGATATTTGTTTGTACCACATCAAGTTTACCAATCATATTCGATTAACAATTAAAATTAATTTTTTTAAATAAATTATTATTTTGTGTTAGCCTATGATTCGTGTATTTTACTGCGCAAGTACTGGTAACACGAATATAATGTAATCGAACCTGAGCGTTAAATAATACAAAAAAAGCCGATATAGTAGGGAAACGTAGGTCATAGTTCTACAGGATTTATTATAACTGAAAATGAAAAAATCACTTTCATATAAACGCTTCGATGGGTATCTGAGGAAAATGGACCTCACTTACATACCTACTTTCTTATTGTGCTGGTTTATTTTGTGCTTGGTTTGGACTGTACTGGTTTGAACTGAGGCAAGTAAGAACTTACTATCCACAGATTTGCATCAAAGCGTTTATTTGAAAGTGATTTTATCACTCTTAGTTTTAATAAATTCTGTCGACCTGTGACCTCGACTTTGCCCCGACTGTTTTTATTATTTAATTACATCTGTACCTTGGGTATTTAAGGCTAGGTTTCACTTTTCGTAATTTTCGACAAATAGGGTTTTAAGTTTTTATTTTCCACAAAACTAACTTAACGCGTTTTGTATCCATGTCTTTGTTTATGTGCTAGTATAATTAGTATAGTCGCGACAGTGGAAAGATAGACTCTGCAATGGGCTTGAAGCGTCAACAAAGACATGGATATATCCGAAAATTATGAAGTAAATACTTTTTTTTTATAGAAGTAGTAGTAGTAGTAGTAGTAGTAGTGGTAGTAGTAGTAGTAGCAGTAGTAGTATTGTAGCAATAGTAATAGTAGTGGTAGTCGAGTAGCAGAGTGATTTTTAGAGGACATCCAACGAATTAGTATTAAAAATTTGTTGTGTAAAATTCCTTCAAAAAAATTGAAGGAAATGCGTAAATGTGGTAAATTTTGAAGTTTTCTTAAGTGTTCTACATTTTTTAAATCATTTTGGACAAAAAGCGACATAGGCTAGACTTAATTTGAATACATCTTTATATATAGTTGATACAACACATTTTGCAAATTTTGTATACGTCCTTCCGGCACCATATACTCGTACATTAACCAACATTTAATTTTTGGTTTAGTTTTTAATTTGCTGGTATCATAAGTAATAATATTTATAGAAATAACAAAACCATTTTAGAATCAATTGATGTACGCTATCCTTTACAGATAATATACGTATACATTTATATTATATAAATACAGTGATCAGATTTTTGGTCGTTAATATTGTCATTATGATTTTAGCAGCAAATGCGCAACTGCCTTAAACCATTCAATAAATACATATTTATATTTAACAACGAGTGTACTATTTACTGTTGCTCGTTTGCCAGTAAAGTTTTTATGTCGACGATTATCCAATTATGGCGGACCAGTGACCAGTATTTTCCTTCAAAAGAAATACTCGTAAAATAATGATTTTTCGTATAACGAGGAAAAGGCAAAAAAATATAACTAACAAAATGTGTAAACGTTAATTTTACCAAACTAAATGGAAATTTAAAAATGGTCCACTACCTACAGTTTAATCTTTGAAGTAATTTATAAAATAAAACTTAATGTTTGGGCCCAAAACAGGACAGGATACGATCACTGTATAGATATAGGGTAGTAATACAACCACTGGAATAATAATAATAGTAGGTATAGCGGTGATATTATTACCCCGATAAAAACAAAACACAAGTTAAAAATAGCAGTTTCCATAGTAATTTTCGATAATGTCGTGTTGTTCTAGAAAACTTGATTTCGACGTGTTTGGACAAAAGTTCAACCTCAACTCCACTCGATCCCCAGATACCCATAGTATCAGTAATTATTATTATTACTATTGTCTTGCACAACGTAGTATTAGAGGGTCCTTCTCGCGGAGCTTTAATATTATACATATATATGTTTGTACTATGTATATATATATATATATATATATATATACGGAGAATAATATTTCACTAGTTAATGCAGTTGTTGGGAGTGAGTTGTCTGTTTAATCTGGGATTTTTACTCTCTACGTAGGTACCTATCTAGTAACATAACGAGGGTACACAACTAGGAAGGGTTTAGTATAAATACAAACAAACTTTAGACAACTACAATAGTGTTTTCGCTCTGCAAACACAGTAACACCACTCTCGCTTTGTTTATTGTGCGAATGTTTGAGATTCTATCCCGACCGTCCGGATTATTTTGAAGTGTTCTTCACTTAAAAATGAAAAAAACGTTATTTTATCATATAGAGGAATAAAGCTCGACGATCGATGCTATAACCGAAAACCACAATAACGCGGCAAAAATTTAATATATGCAATGACAAGAAACGAACTGCTCGTTGAAAAACGATTAATAATACATTAATAATGGTTTGGAATATTTTGCACCGGCGAATTTTGCATATCTAGTTGAGTTATATCGACATAGCGGCGCGGCATAGGCACAAATAAAAAACCCATCATTATTTTTTATATATATTTTTCACTGTCGTATAATGATCGCACATAACACAATATAACCACGCTTTTACTCTATCTATACCAATCATGCTGTTTCTCCACTCCCCCATCCCCAGTGTCCCTGCTCCTCCTAGACAGGGTTGAGTACTTCAAGTCCTCCCTCCGAATCGCATGATTACATTTGAATAATGCAGTGGTAATATTATGCGGGACGGTTTTGGCGACAATGAATAAATAATACACTGTTTAGTCGCGGAAACTGCGCTGCAGTGATCGGATATATTAGTCGGACAAAACTACACTGGAAATTTGTAAAATATATTTCATCGCGTTATAGAGCAGAGAGTACGATATGCAAATGTTTATATATGTAGATTTGAATAACACGCACGGTATGTTATTTGGGTAGAATAGATTAAACATACGAACAAGACATCCGTGACACATAATAAATAATATATTTTAAATCAAAACGGGTTCCAATTTTCAAATCCTAGCGAGTTGAATTAAATAGCTCTTGTACAAAAACATATGTTTCTACTTCGAACAGAGCGTTTCTAAAAATAGTCTTATTTAAGTTTTGAAAAAAATGTCGTTTCTTCATACATTTACAAGATATCGCCGAGAAACATTTGTCATTTTTTGTAAAAAAAAAACGTTTGTTGTTCGAAGCAATTCTAAAAAAAGTTGTTCTACTATTTAAATGACTATTATTTTATTTAAATATAGTATTTAAATACAATACCTATTTAATAATATGTAATTCTCAATTATTGCCGAGTCCTGAATAGCAGTAATTTTATAACATTTCATTGAAATACAATACCTAACAAAAATTAAGCCGTTATTGTGTGGTTAACTAGTTGTATTTGTATAAAATTGATTAGTGAAGTGTCAGGTTACTGGCTGTGTTATAGATTTTGTTCGCCTTGCGTTATTTTTACAAGTTCATTTTTTTAGTTCATTTAAAACTTTTAACACTATTTTTCTCGTGTTCAATTAAACTATAATAAATAAACGAATGTAGTTTAGGCTAGTAGAAAAATAATTTGTTTGTACATGGAACTTTGCTTTAAAATCTATTTTTATTGGATAGAACGTTGATGATAATTTTTTTTCCAGCTTTGATGTGGGTCTTCGATACATTCTTTGTATCATTTTGACCTAATTAAGCATTAGTCTATGTGGATGGACACACTCTAGTTCTTAGTTCGCAATATATGAAAATTGTCTGTTTTAATTTTTCACTAAATTGCACATTACTAGTAAAAAGTTGAAAGTCATCAGCATAAATATTGTTCGAATAAAAATGTGGGTGTAGGGGAGACTGGGTACAATTGTAACACGGGACTATTGTGGGTCAATATTTACCTTCATGACAAGTATAAAAATTTGAAAAAAATACACTAATTGGTAACACCGTGTAATGAATGGTATCTCCTTATCAATCGGCCGATATCATGTTTATTTTACAAGCAAAATAACATAAAGTGATTATGACACCGAAAATTAAAAAAAAAACAAAAGTTTACTTTCTCTGTCTGTTAATAAAGCTTTGTCTAGTATTTTTTTTAATGCTTGATATAATTGAATCAAATTGAATGAGGCCAAATGTAACAGTAAAGTGGGAGACTGTAACATTACATTTTTATTGAAATTGTATTAATTTACCTATTGTATCAATTGTATTCAAAAAGTAAAAGCGGAAAACCGCGGATCCATTGCCAAAGGTGTAAGTTATGGTCGCACGAAGCTTGTAAATGTATATCACAAAATTATTCACCTTTATATAATATATGTAATAATTGTGAGGCTGATGATTAGAGTAGTTATTATTTGACTTGTTATGAAGGTTTAAACTAGAGCCGAGACCTCGAAACGAATTTTTCTATTATTCGAATTATTTGAATATTCGAATAGTAATCAAACAATTCGAATTTTCGAATATTTTGTCAAATTTATGTTTTTTTGTAATTATATATCTATATAAATTGTTAAAATCTTATTTTTTGTAATAAGTAATAATATTTATTTTGTCAAAAGAATAATTCGTTATAATTATATTTATTTTATTAAAAAATTATTAAAAATAGATCAAGGACACCTTAATTGTCTCTTAATTTTTTTTTTTTTATCTAATTAATCCTGCAAAGAAAATAATAAAATATTCGAATATTCGAATAACCCATCGAATATTCTAATAACGAATATTCGTGCAAATAAAGTATTCGAATATTCGAATTTTGTTTATTCGAATAGTCCCACCACTAGTTTAAACAATTAAATAAGCTAAAAGAATTGAAGAACTTAAAATATTAAAAGAACGTACATTTGTCCCTGGCCTTGTTACAGTTGCCCCCATACTGTGGCTACAATTGTAACACTTAACATTAAGTGTTTTTTTTATTCTCATTTATTCAACAATTTGGGGAAATTAAATATCAATACTCAGACATTTATAATTGGAACATGTTACACAACAGATTAAAAATGTTATCAACCAAAAAAAAAAAATGTAGAACCCTAATTGAAATAGATCATTTCATGAAAATTGTTACAATTTTATCCAGTCTCACCTAATTATAAAGCACTGATATCAAACAACAGTAAAACGGTCAGTGCCAAGTGATTTTTCGAAGCAATAGTTTATAGATTATAAGACCGAATTAATTAGTAACGATACTGTTAGTCGGTTAATACTAGCTGTGTTCGATTTTTGTTTTGATGTTAGTTGGTTGGTAGAAATTTACTTAGATCTCTTTTCTGCTTGATTACTGTCAGATTAGGATTTATTAAAGTTCGCAGCAGCGGTGATAGTAGTAAGAACAAATGGATACCTGAACTTATTGTCTTGCTGTTTAATTAAAACAACGCCTGCAAGTTTATGGCTTTTCCGAGAAATATCCGAAGTTCAATTTCCTTTTGTGGCGTAGCCCCGGCTGCGTTCTGACACGTTTTAAACGGATGACGTACTTAGCAATCGTACAATAATAATAATTTTATAATTATCGTTGTTATTCGGGACTCGGGACGGACAACAGTTTTGAAGTTATGTCGGAAAACTGCAAACGAAAACGAAACGTGCCCTCGAGATGTGCCGCAGCGCTAAATCACACGGCGTGCGTGCCTTGTTGTTTTCATTAATTTCATTTCAATTATACTCCAAACAGAAGCTACTGGAGTACCGCCGTAGTGGTGCATGTGCCTCGAGGCTCGCCCAAGCAGAATAGTCGGCGATTTCCAGAAATGTATTAATTAAATTATCGCAGAAGAGTCGAAAATAAATTAATTTTCGGATTAACGAACTTCTGCAGGAACACAACTGTTGCTGGTCGTCAGGCATTAGATTAGATGTATAGGTATATACGTCACGGTGCGTGTATTCTTGTGTAGAAATACTGTTACGGCCACTCTCGTATGAAGATTGACCGTTAACGTTTTAGTATGCGATACCCACCCAGGTCACGCCCGTGTCTTTATAGTACACTAGATTTATATGCATTTTTTTTTTTTTTAAAGAAAACGATTCACAGTAGAACATAGTAATAATATTATTATTACAACACCCGTGACACCGAGTCGATACACAAAACAGAGTTGGCCAACGCGAATTTTAATTTTCAAACTGAACTCCTCCAAACGCGGACTCGACGAGGCGGCTTTTACGACAATAATAAAACGATTATTATTATTGTTAAAGGGGCCTTTACTCTAGTATTTATTAAGGCGCATTATACAGTCAATTTTTCGCTAAAACTTAACATTAAGCTAACATTTTTAAACATACATATTACCATAGGAAAAAGTATCTATTTTGATAATAATTTAACTTTTATAATGCATATAGGTTTTTACTTCAAACGTACTGTCCTAAAGAATACATCGATTTAAGTTTTTAAAAAAACATTTGAATTCTTTACAACATTTTCAAGGCATAGGTCGTGGCACAATTTAAACATTTTTTTCAGTTAATTAATTACTTCAATATAAAAAAAATGCAATTTTAAACTTTCTTCAACTGATGAGTCCAGTCAATTTTGGTTTTTAACTTTAACAACTTGTCTTTTGTTTGTTATCCGACTTAACCGTAAACTTGTGTTTTTTACGTTACTGTAGCGTTCAATTAATAATCGAAAATCTTTGTACAACGGCCAAATAAAACCGCACTTTCTTTAACATTGGCTATTATATAATTACAAACAATAAAATTAGTTAACTCAGTTAAAACTTTGTAACAACCACGAAGATGGGAATTGCTCTCAGTTTTTTTTTCTACACAAGTGAAAAAAAAATACTTTCATTTAGGCATCGCCCAATAGATTAATTTATCTAACTACCGATCATTATTTAATCGGGTATTTGATTTAAAAAATAGTCAATATTTTTCGTTCAATGAATATGAAACAGAAAAATAATGAGCCGAGGGCAAGAAAAGATTGATGAAACCCATTATAATATATTCATTCCCATCAAATTCCACTCGTTTAAGATTCAAAAAGAGTTCAAAAATTGCTACACTCTCAAAACAATGAAAATATTATATTATTTTATTTTAAATAATTATTCCCAAATAAATTTTATTGGACAGTTTCTTGAATAACATTGGTGTACATTTTAAAGCGAGTAATTTCAAATCAATTACAATGGTTCGTACACTGTCGAGTTGCCGAGTATTTTGTAATTGTGGCGGCTGAAACATTTTACTATAATGAAGTATATTTCTAATTTAAAATATAAGACAGGTCCGAAAGTCGCGTTTTTGGCGGCGTACAACAAACATTGAAAATGTAATAAGTACTGCCCGAGGTCGATTAATGGAACTTGCGGGCGTATGAATTCATGTTGACCTTTACAGTCGATCGAACGAAAATCATTGTGCCGTTTCGTTGTTTATGTAATTTGAGCTTTTGTCCAAATAATAAACCAAGGAAACTGTTTTAGAGAAACGCCGAAAGTGATAATAATATAGTATAACGCATACCATTGCTTAGTATGGCTGAACGCTGAACTTAAAGCTTTTGACGTCACAGCCGGTGGATTTTCAATTAATTTATCAAACGCTAAATAATAATAATAATAACACTTTCGAGCGCGAAACTTGGCCGGCGCCATTTTTCCCGGAATCGCGTTAAAGTTTGCCGAGGGAACGCACTTTTGTTGTATTTGCATTGTGCTGGTTCGCTCGAAATTCACCGAAACGACACGGGCAAACACATTATTAAATTATTGCATTAAAATTATTTAAAAGGCCATGCTAAACCGTTTTGCGTTTGATAACAACTAAAAAGTCATTGCGACAAATTATCAAAACAACAGCTGCAAACGCTACGGATTGTTGTTAAAAAATCAAAATAAATTATTAAAAAAATGATGAATTTGGTAAATTCAATTTTTATTTTACTGTACGAACAATATGTTGATTGTAATTGAACAGAACAATACAATCTAGAAAATAAATATATAGGTACCTATCAATTATTTTGTTTGGGACTAGTCCCGTTTTATATTTTTTTTCAAACATTATTTTAAATTAGTGTCAAACTATTGTAATAATAAAAACCGATGTACAAATAAAAAGTACCGAGTTATTGTGTTGTTTAATGTATTTATCTTCAGTGATTTTAAAAATAATAACAAATCAGTTTAATTAATTGCAAAACTCAATTGTTAGAGGGGAAGGTCGAGGAAGCGACCTTTTCTCATTGTTTTGGTGCATGTGAACATTTATGTCACATCAGAGCTTTCATTGGATTTCTGTCTGTATGTCGATAAACCCAATTTATGACGTATTACGTATGCTCGCACCATTGTGGTTAAACCTTGAAAGTTTAACAAAATGTATAAAACTTCTCTCTTCTCTGAACAATTCATGTTTACAGTCAAGATGATTCGGCTGTAAAATTATTGTGTATGTTCAAATAAAGCGATTTTCTAAAAAAACATTATTGGATATGGTTTCTGCAGGTCAATAAGGATATACCTGTTACTAATTATTATGTATACAGTGTATCGATTAACTAGCAAGTCAGTATATTTAATTTTAAGTTTAATGTGTCTATTTTAGAATTGTTTTTTGAAAATATGTATTTTTTTATTAGCATGATTTTCAGAAATGTTCGAATAGTCAATTTGTAGAGCTAAACATTTTTTATTCATTTAGAAAAAATAATTATATTGAATGAAAGAAATAATTTAAATGTTTAAATTGTTTGTAAATAACCGTTCATACTGTTTACTACCTGATCAAAATTAAATCTAATCATTTTTCTTAACTATCAAAAAAAGTATCTATGTCACTATAATAACTGATTTAATATTTAAAAACAGCATGAGTTTATGAACTATTTTTTGTGAATTATGTTTACAAACAGAATACTAGCCATACGTGAGTTTTGAAAATACCGCACTGAAATATTAAGCAATATACCTAAAATTATTAATGTAGAGTGTCAACTAACACACTGTACACGACCATTATCATATTATATAATATTTTTTTTAATTTGGGAATGGGCGACTCCAGTTTGATGGAATGCTCTTTCCGCTTGCAATAATTATCGCGTTCCATTATCTTTTTTTTTGCTATTACTGTCGCACGTCATTAGTCGTATCTCTCGCATTAAAAGCTTCTGATTGAAATCCTCACGAAAAACGTTATTCAAACGCACTAAAAGCCAACCATCAGTCGTTCCAATCTACCCTCTATCTTTGCTGTTAACCCCTTTTACTTCCACCCACCTTTTTGTATCGCACATCAAACGCAAATTATTTTACCAATAGAATTTTCCGAAAAACAACTACCACGATGGCGGTGTCAATACGAGTTTGAAAGCATGTCAAACAACGTATTAACTGATTTTGAGTACCCGAGAGCGATAAAAGCAAAACTAATTACCTTTTATACGGCAAAAAGTACTATAGCATAAGTAAATAAATCATTTTTTGTAAAAAAAAAAACACGAATTCCCTAGCCACAGCTATCTACAGAGCGCATGGCTAAAACTGATGATAAATAAAGCCAGCACAGTGAGGTCACAGTATATTGTAACTAAGGAAGTGGTAGTCTCTAAAAAAATATTTTAACTGAATGTGAAAACAAACGCTTCAATAAAAATTTGTATAGTATAAATATTAAATATCGATAAAAACATTGAGAAGCAAAAATGGGTTTGTATTTTTTTATGTTAGGGTTAATATGATTATATTGGATTGATCGTCTGTCTATAATAAATTCACAGTATATAATACATTTAGTCTATTCTGTGATAATTCGTTGCTGTTGTCGTTGTAAACAATAGTATGAAAATATTTTTTTGATACCTGTTCACGGTTAACTCATTCGCGCATAACAGCCTGGAAAATTAAAACAGTCAAAATATAATTTTTTGTATAAATATTTTTCAGACACCCGTGAACTGATGATTAAAAACTACGGTCCAAGTGTAATTTTCTCTTTTTTTGGGGATTTTCCTTAATATAAAGAAAAGTTAGATAACACATTTTTTAAGAAAATCATAAATGTTATAGTCCCACTCTAGATCTATCTTAAATGTAATTTTCAGACCTTGAATCCTAAAACTACGCTCGAAAAAGCTTCGACCCATTCTAAAAGTATGGGTTTATGATTTTTTTGGTTTGTCGACGTTTATCAATAGCACAATAACTAAAAACTATTCTAAACAAAATTTGAACTAATTAGACTAATTTAAAAAAAGTTTTAACGTGCGGTAATTGTAAATTGTAAAACATATACATTTTTTGGGAATTTTTTCAATTTTGTAGGGGAAGGGATAAACTTATTAAATGTTTGGACAAACATATTATGTTTCAGGTACGATGCTATATAAAGAAATCGGTTCAGCGGTTTAAAATATAGCGGTCCCAGACACAAAACATAATAACAACACATCGTTATAAAAGCTATATCCTCTGAGCTCTGCAACGAAGCCAAAAAATAGGCCGATACGAAAGGACAGGGGAGTTACAATCGCTCCCTTCCCTTCCGTTCACAAAACAAACACATGAACACACTATCGCATTTGAATAATCAGCAGGTATTATTCCTATCCAATATAACTTATTATTGATCGTATATTATAATAGCGCAGCTGTAGTACGTCACGCTGTAGGTTCCCTATAAAATTATACATCAAACTATGACGTTAATTTACCAAAAAAAAAACAGGACCGACACAGGCAGTTTTACAAAATCATTTTTTTTATTAGGTTTGCAATTTAAAGAACTTTGAGTTAATATAACCTAGAGATAATATAGACCTGAAAGAAGAAGGGGATTAATAAAAAGGGCCCAAAAGTTCAAGCATTTGCATGTTTTTAATTTGCCTGAAAAATAGCTAGATGAGCTACAAATTTTAATTTTAATGAATCCAAATTAAAATATCTCTTTTGCATATATTAGAATAATTCAGTTTTTACTTTTTTTAATTATTACGCAGATTTTTTAATATTTTCGATATTTACAGCATTATTTAAATCTTGTTTATCAATTACCAATAGATATTGGTAATTGATAATTGATAATTACCATATCAACGTACCAATTAAAATTAGACAATATTATGCATTTTGCTTTAAATGGAGAATTGTAGTATAACATAAATCTATATAACCAGTAAAATTTAAGAAATGTTGACAATTATTTTGTAAATGTTAATTTAATTTTTAATAATTTATAAATAAATATTGTATACTTATTTAAATATTTATTTTATTTACACATGTAAGTGCATATAATATAGGCCATTTTAGCGCATAAATGCATGCGTTCGGTGGTTTTTAGAGCATAAACTTTTAGGCCCTAATAATAACTAATAAAAATTTAAAGGTACAAACGATTCTATCGTAATTATCTTGACGTTTACACTTTTGATTATCAAATATTTAAAACTTAAACTAATAATAATAAAGTTAAGGAGTTTTTTTCCTCAAAATATGGGCGATAAAACAAATTATGCGTACAAAAAAAAATGATTGTCGGCCTACCTTCTATACAAATAAGTTTATGGAAAGTTTTTTATTTATTATTATTTCATCAGCGTTAAAAAAAATCACCCCTCGTTTTATAACGTTAATAACTAATTTCATTGTGTTTTCGATTAAATGTTGTTTAAACGTCTGAACTTTGACGATTCGGAGAAACCGAAAAGGACTTTTAGACGATATTTTAGCGTTGGAACTTGGAAGGATCTTGAGCAATTGTTATAATGGCTTCTTCTCCGGAAAGACTCAAAGTCCGCCTCTGGTTGTTACCACAACATCCGGAAAATAAATAACTAAAAAGGGCAAACACACCCGAACAATTATAAATGATGAATTCGGCTAAAACCCGCGTTCTGGCTATTTTCTGTGCTACGTTTGTTGTTATTACTGTCATGTGTCTTCTCTCTCGCTCTCAAAACACAACTCGCTAAATCAAGTTACCGCCTGATGTCAGGATATTTTAGCGTTCCGGGGAATACGGTAGCGGACGGGTTCGGCAAGGTCAGCTACCGACCCACGGTTGTTTCCTAGCAATTACTCTCATAGATCTCTGCCTTTCGACAAAACGACAAAAAAAAAAAAATATTAAATAAATAGATCTTAAATGTATTTTTGTTTTTAAAACTTGTAAATTCGAGGGACAGTGTTGTTCAAAAGTAGAAACGGTCGACCGCGGCACAATATTATGTTCAGATTAATAGAAGCTAATCTTTAAAAAAAAAAACATTTTATAACCGGTACTTGGGGGTGGGAATTTTGTTGAAAAACGAAGACAGACTTAAAAAGCGGTAAACACGAGTGGAAAACGACAATTTGACATCCCCCTCCCCTTTTGATAATTTACAACGGATGGTCGCTAACTGTATAGCTATCGACCGACATCCAGAGCACATTTTCAAAGTGCCCGGCGGCGCGGCGGTCGCTTTAGCGTAGGAGTTTCGTGGTTATTTTTGCGGTAAAAGCCGATAACGGTTCACCAACATAACCACAGATGCTTTTGCGGACGATTGGGCTGTGTCGGCCGTGGATAATAAAAGATAATTGTCTGAAGTAGTGCCCGTTACCGGAATGCATAGTCGTAGGAAATGCGGTAAACGCGGTAACATTATTACATTTTTACTACCCCAGTTTTATAAGCTCAAACTATTTTCACGTTAATTTCTGGCGGCGAGCAACTCTGGTGGTCTGCCCATTCTCACGTTATTATCATTGTACACGACCAAGGTTTTGCGCTCCAATTAACCCTTATAGCTTACAACACCCCAGAAAACACTTGAGAATGTAACACTATTATTATTTGACATTTTCCACCGTCACCGAAATAACAATTATAATAATAATAAAAACAAATCTTAAGAGGGCGCCCCACACCACTTACTCGTATTATTAACCGCCTAAGCTAAAATCTAGAGGAAGTCTAGTTTCTAATTTTGTATAGGTGTACTTTTATGCCAGAATAGCTTAGTTCCTAAAAAATCCTTTAGATGCATACTCCCAGATATATTTTTGTACATATATAGCTAAACAACTGCGAGGAAGATTTTTAATTTCGATGTGTTTTCAGACTTGATAAATACAATTTGTCTCAACGATTACATAATTAAAAAAACGTATTATGCGAATTGGTTATTTGATCTGAATTAAGTTATAAACATTTTTTTTTTTTAATTGCCCATAATTTACTTCTATTTAAATAGCTAGCGTGGTATCTTCCTAACCATCGCAACCTTAACAAACAATAAATTATAATTATTATTAACTATAAGGGAGTACAATATTGTGCTACGGGCTTAACAACCCCGAGGACTTCGAGCTCTGATGGAGGGCAGCAGAACCCATCAGTACTGAATCGAGGCGAAATAAGCAACTTCTGGTACGGCCCGTTAACAGACTATTCACATTAGATAACTACCCATTTTTATACGGTACCTAATTGGAAAACAATTAAAGTGTTATCATTTAATGTTACTTATCACCACGATTTAGGATAATATCATCTTAAATTGTGGCTTGTGCTGTCATATGTAAGTTGTAGCTGTCAAAAAAAAAAAAAAAAAAGAAATGTTATACTTATCCTTTTTAGCCACTCCAAAATATTAACGCGCACTCGTCGTACGATGCGCTTATAGAGATTAATATAATCTCACCTGTAGGTAGCAGGTGAACTTCAATTAAGATTATTTCCGCCAAATTAGAGAGAACGGTGAATTTGAAACGGTTACGGTCCGCGGGTATCACAGCGTAATCATCTTTATTCCCGTCCTGTCGTCCTTTTCACCCCTTTACTTCCCCTCTTACCGCGGCTTTTCCAACCTGGAGTTATGTCGCCAAATACAATACGCCCGAAAACGGAATGGCTAATACCTACCTAGCAGCCGTTTCAATATCGCATGCATTAGTACTGTTAATGGTTATACGTTTGTCGCCGCCCCCGTATTAGTAGGGTATAATAGTATAATATACTAGCGTATACATATATAAATATTAAAATATAAATTTACATATATTATCTTTATGAATAATACACAAAGACGAATGTGCTAATCGTTAGTACAGCCGTGTTTTATCCTGGGATGTAATTTTACTAAAAATGAGTAGTGGAGAAATTATCGAAGAACTTGAGGGAAAAAATAAATTTTTTGGTGCTAAAAGTAGGAAAGCTATAAGTAAACCCCGCCCCCCTAAAATAGTCATACATTTTAGATAACAACGAATATATGATAAAAATTACAACAAATCGGATTTTTCCAGCAGATAACATTAGCTATATACGGGTCGATGTAATATTAATATAAGCCAGGTTTATCAAATATTGTTGACATACTTATTCAGTACACGTTTGTTTTGTCGACTTAATTTACGTTATTAACTGTAAAAATATAAACTTAAAAGAAAAATGTATATGATTTTATTTTTGTTGGCTTCATCTCGAAAAAAAGTGCGATTACAAATTTTTATTTGATTAGTTATTTTTAATATTGTATCGTTTAGTATTCTATAAGTACACGCTAGGTTTACCATCAGTCTAACTTCAAACCTTAAGTCCTAAAACCTAGACTATAAATAGTAATTACACTACTTTTAAATGAAACGATATTGGTTAAGTTCAGAGGCGTAGTTTATTATGCTATCAATTACATATTTATTAATTATTTTTAATAATTTAAATTCAATTTCAATCAAATCTAATATACTTAACTTGAATTAATTTTTAAAGTATTACGTTAAATTTAATTTTGTCATGTTGTTTATAAATAGTTATTATTATAATTTTCTGTTTTCTCGACACGGATTCTTACGGTGAGCGAAATTGGCTAATGTTAATGCTCGCCAGCTAACGATAATTCAGACTTTACCCATAAAATATGTAAATACTATTGAATAGATCCCGACAAATTGCGACAGAATTATAAAGGGACCAAAATCAATTTAAGGACGCCTGGAGGCATAATGGGGCGATTGCTTAGGAGATATGCGCAATAAATTGTTATGGCCGATCATATGAACAAATTGATTGTTACCTGAGATTGTTATTAAAGATGACATCCGGATAAATGAAGATTACTACACCATAGTCAAAAAATAAAGTTGTCGTAATTTGTGTCAGAGACAATTGTAAACCCTCAGCTATAGAGTGTAAAATAACATAATTTAATATTTAAATAGTGATCCAACTATAGTACATGCTAGAAGTATATCAATTACTTTTTTCATGTGTTCATTTTGGCTAGGATGAAGAGCTAAACATGACGAGATACCAAGAACAGATTTTAGCATTATGATGACCCAGTTAAAATTTGTTACATACAGACTTTCAAGTGAGCAGTCTTCTTTACTAATGGATTTAACGTGTTAGATGCACTTGTTTCTAAAATCATTTAGGTGGTATGCGCCATTGGATGTGCTGAAGACTGGTAGGGATACCTACTACTTCTGTGTGTCTTGGGGGGGTTTTTTAGATAAAAAATAATGATAATATAGTAAAATAGGAGAGCAGTTGAGTCGGCGTATAATACGTCGGCTACAAAAGCTAGTAAATTATACAATATTATAATTATAGTAAGTACCTCTAGTAAAATACAATGTACCTATTAGACTTTTGAATCGGGGCATTATATAGCTGTCGAGTGATTTACACAAACACAAATATTAAACGGGGTTTTTTTACGGGGTCATTCCAGATAACGGGTGAATTCATTAAAACAAACAACAAACTCAACGAGGCACGGCAATTCCCTGCAACTGCTTTCAAAAAATAAAAAATAAACTTGGAGATAAATTTATTTTGTTGGTGTATTTCGACGTTCGTCCTCGCAGGTTTCAAACGAAAACTTTTGCGTTCGCCGACGACTACAAAAGAAGTGTTTCGTGTTTCTTTCGGATAATTAAAAAAAAAAAATAAAAATAAAAAACGCGTTTCGCAAAATACTTTTGCTACTACAACTACTACTACCGGCGGAACGTCGCGCGTTGCTATTTTTTTTATTTTTTATTATGTGTTTTGCATATCTAACCAATCCTATAAAAGCCCCTGTGAATTCTTTAGTAGCTTCCGTCAATTGAATATACACGGTACGCAGCGCCGCTTTATTACTTCAAAAGCGGGAAGGGGGGTAGGTGGAAAGGAAAAAATCACGACAAAAAAAAAAGAAAGTAATAATAATAAATAAAAAACGACAGGCGTGTCACGGCGACTATGCGATATCAGGAACAATGGCCTTTGGCTGCTTTTTCGAACCACAATGTATTTATTTTCTTATGCGGCCGTTTAACGATAACAAATGCTGATAAAACACTGTTTGCTCACGTATCCGCCATTTGTTTTGTCACGGACAAAATGTAATATCGATCTGGACGTCGTTCAATTACAAAGACACATATTTTCGTACGCGGTTATATGCCTTTTGGCTGAAAAAATAAAAAAAATACTAAATCTAAAATGTAATAAAATTGAAAACTCTACTTAGCGTCCGCCCACGGACAAAATATGTTACATAATTTTCAATACGAATGAGTACGGTTTATCGAAAAGTACATTATATCAGTTCCGCGATACATTAGGGATCGGTAATCATGTTTTTTTTTAAACACGCACTCCACAAAATCGTTATAGTTGAGTTTACGTAAAAAGCAAAACAAATGCATATTTTACGCCAGGTAAAAATGTGTTGTACCGGTTTTATTTATGTCGATATTTTTTTTTAAATACAAGTTTTACCGGTGCGTGTTGTAAGAGGATCTCTAATTTATGTCAGTTATCGCGAAATTAACTTGTTTTTTTTGTTCAACAAGAAGTAACCCACTATTTTTATTAAAAATTAACTTTTTTGATACTATAAATTTGAGAATATAATATTTTTTTATCTACTTATTGGATTTACAGTGTAACTCACTAGGATTCGTCACAGTGATGAATATAGTTTTGCCGGCATACAGTAGACAATTCAATTTTTTTACTATTTTTAATGTATTTTTGAAATATGTTATAAATGATGAAAATGTTTTGGCACGAAATTTAATGTTTCAAAAATTGTAATTACAAAAGATAAGTATAAACGTTTTCAAAATACTTCCAGTATTTAAACATTTTTTTTTTTAAATACCGTTTTTGAAACATTCAATTTCGTACCAAAAACCTTTATAACGTATTTAAAAATATACTAAAAACATGTTTGATAACATTAAAAAAGTATTCAAGGTTTTTATGATACATGGGATGTAGATACTTAAAAGTACTTTTTTAAATACAGAAACAAACTAAAAATATATAGCTTAAAATATTCAAGTATATGGTTTACCTACCGATTAAGGAACGAAACCCTATAGCCAAAAATAGCTTGTTTCTGTCTGACCCATTCACCTGACTGTTATAAAGTAATTTATAGTGAACAGTACACATACTGTACTATGGTACTAACATCAGGTGACTCACCCGAGGTGACTCATCTGATGTTTTTATAACTTTTTGACAGTGCACCGCCCTTTGTTTTTCAAAATGTATGCTTACGATAGATTTTTCTAAGGCTTGGACAGTCTTACAGGTCGAGACTTAATTTTTAAACCTTATAGATTTAAAAATTGTCAAATGAACAGGTCGATCACCTACTAAATAGGAAAAATACAAAATTTCCCTAGTTTTATATTGTGGTTATTAATTTAAAATGTACATTTTCTGACTGACTTAATGATTATGTTTGTATTCGCAGTATCAAATGAAAAATATAAACACATAGGTTTTGTGTCACACAAAATAACTTGTTTTAGCTTCGATGCAGAGCAGAGATGCTATTTTTTAATAAAAATTTGATGGAAGGTAATTCATTCACGAAAAAATACAAAATAAATTATCTTTATAGATTTTATGTTAATTCAATTTCATGAGAAGGTGTTAAAAGGTATTTAAATCAAACATTTTTGTTATTTATTTAAGTTAAGTGCACGGATATTCTCGAGGGCACTCAAATATTTATTACGCGGTGTCGTTGCGTATGCTAAAATTTTCAATTTTAAGGATTCTAAGATTATTCCATCAGAAAAGAACAAATGACGCGCATAATAAATGGGTTATATTAGAGTATTTTTTAGGTATGTGAAATGTAACCTTGTGGTTTTTTTTTGTCTAGATAGTGTAATGATGTTCTTTGTATAACTCGAGAATTATTTTTTCTTCGAGTTATTGTACAATTGCGGTTTTTATACAACGTATAAAGCATTAACGAATACAAATGAATAGTTTTCGTTATATTTTGTGCTATTGAAGCAAAGTTAAAGATATAAATCTCTGGTGTAGTATACGAATTACAACAGATACAACACACGTATGTGTATAGAAATTGTATTAAGGAATGTACGGTGCCGCCTCCATTAAACGGACGGGCGTTCGTGAAAATATAAATAAACACAATCGTAGTTTTCGGGTTATTTTTGTACACTTACCTACCATAATGGATCCAGGAGGCATGTTTTCTATACACTGTACTTTGTTGTACAATTGATTTGTGCCGATGGCTTAATTCTCAAATTTGTGTTCATTTGTAATAATTTCTGAACTCTAAGCGCCTTTTTCAGACACTACAAACCACACCCCGTTATACGGTTTTAAAGTTTACACTAGCAAATTACCCAGATTTTGTGTACACGATGTCGTTTCTTTTGTTTGCTTTTGGCTAAGTCATTCAAATTTATGCGCCCTTTCAAATGTTGCGCTCGAGGCGTAGACACCTCTTTGGCGCTCACCCTTTTCTCGTTACGGCCGAAGGTTATGCGGGTTAAATTACACGCCGGAAGACTATTTTGCAAACACAATACGGTTTTGCTTTGTACCTGCCTACCGTGTATTATGGGCTTTGGAATATTTAAATCGGAAAAGGATGAAAAAAACCAAAACCAAAAACATAGAACGGCCGATAAAAAAACTTTTTGATATTCGTGTGGAGATTAGGACCTACCGGGGTTTTTTCCCTCCTGTTAACGCGTCTAGAGCGAACGCCGCTAAGTCTGAAAGGCCTACGAAATAGAGTTTCGAATTCAGCTGAATCCGAGTTTAACGCTAGCCAAACCTTGTTATAAACTTGCCCCCATAACATTTCGTATTTTCGACCAACTCACACCGGCGTCACGGTCGTCGTACACGTAATGTAAAAGTTTTGATTAGATAATGCGTGTTCACACTAAGGTCGAAAACGTCTGGAAACAACCATTCGACGTTTTCCACCACGGCTGCCGGCAAAGTTATCGACTAGGGTCAAACCCATCGCAAACGCGGCTTGGGGTATTTTCACCGTTAGCCGGTGGTCCACGACCATTTTATTACCTATTCTATACAGTGAAAATATTTAGGTTTTTTGATTTAATGTCGATTACTGCGGTCGTCACCGACAGTTTCGTTTTCAAAATGATTTTATAACTTTTGTCGCAGGCGTCTTTTTTGTTGCCCATCAATATTTGACTCGAAAATTGTACATTACTTATGTCGTGTAAATACAAAAAACGACGAGCTTCCTAAAGTTGAAATCAATATTGAATATATTTTATTTAATAGTAATAACAATTAGCCGTTTCGAGTGCAACGTCTTATAAATCGTTGCATCGTTTAACTTCACTCGATTATAGCAACTGGTAATGGCGAGGACACCTCCCCCCTACCACGTTCAAGTTTTAAGTGAAATTTATCGTGACGAGTTTTGTTGAGAAGTTTTCGACTTTAGGATTTTCCGTAATTGCCACAATCGCTTCTATATAGTGGCAAGAGACACAAGATGGGCGGTACGGCGACGAAATAACTTATTTGATTTTTTTTTTTATCTCTGAGAAAACTAACTTACTTTGACACGAAACGTTAATGATTTTCCATTAATACTGATTTCACGATAAAAGCGCATAACGTTTGAACTGTAACTTCGAAACATCAATGTTTTCAATGGAAAATTATCACCGGAAATTTACCAAAATATTTTTTATGTTTCACGTCGAGATTTGCATTTCTAATGAACGCGTTGTTCTCTTTCGTCACTGCCAAAATTGTTTTTCAATTAAATCGACATTTATGTTGGTCATTTTAATATTTTTTCTGTTAATTAAAAATCATCTTTACTATTGTTTTTCTGAACGTTCTTAGTGACATTTATTATTAGTTCGACAGATTTAAGTATTATCTCGATTTTTAAATGGAGAAATTGATAGTATTTTAAACTTATACGTCTATGAACATCTTCCGAGAAAAATCGTGGTCAAAGGATGAGTTGTGCATTAAAGAAATGGGGCAAAAGTGATTTAAAAGGATTATTTTCTAGTATAGCCATTTGGTCTGCTTGCAAAGAACGTAAAATAGAAAAATAAAGATTCACTTTTTATAGTGAACTGACTTGTATCATCAGATTATATTGAGGTCTCGCTTCAGATGTAATTCAAAAATTAAATCGCATACGTTTTTACCAGATTATTTTAACAGTTTTAATTAACACTAAACCTTTATTTACAAAGTTTTTCTGACTTAACTATTTAGTTTTTATCAATACCGACCAATATAATAATGTGTATTATATGTTATTGATATAAATTACAAGGCGAGCCTAAATTTATAAAACTAAAAATATTTAAATGATTAGTTTTTCCTTGAAAATATTCTCATTTTAAACACAATTTTCACAAAACTTTTCGGTTTTATATGATGAAAAAAAAAACTCAAAATATTATAGCTGTACCTATCTCAATATAAACCTGTGCTGAATTCGATTGAAAGTTTTACGTTTAAACATTTACGGCGAGTTTTATTTCGGTTAATAACTTTGGAATTTCAATAAGCTGTAATTACTATTGTTTTTCAGGGTCACGAAAAATTCCAAAAATTCCGTACATGATGTGGATAGACACGTTATGTTGTTTTTTCATTTTTCTGGTATACCTCACCAATAATGTCGGTTCCAAATGTTAAACTGGTGAAAAAGCGTTTACCATTCATAGATATAGATATTGCGATTTTGGGAATTGATTAAGGGCGTTCGAAAACCTGTAATGATAAATGGCGCATACCACAAAATAACCAGATGGGAAACTTTAAATAAGTTTCATGGGCCTCATGAGCCGCCAAAACGGCCGGCTACCATATCGTTTTACGGCAGGGAGCCAAACTATATTAGATGGATTATCCGATTATAGATAAATAAATATAGATAATCAATTATACTCAAACACTGTGCATGCTGTTTTTGAAATTTAAGGTGAGTTTTGTGAACCTGAAACAATATAACTAAAGCTTTTTGAAAATCCCATGTTACTTAAACTTAAAACTTTGAATCGATTTCGGCACATGGTAATATTGGGTTATACAGCTATGATTTTTTTAAGAGAATCTTTTTACAGCATTTAAAACTGAAAAATGTATGAAATTAATAATTTGTTTCAAAAGTCCAAAATAATGGCTAGTTGATAAACAATTTAGAATAAATATTAAATGTTTATTAAGCCATTAGTATTTAAAGGTTTAGACTGGGATGAGGTATACTGTAATATTATTTATACCCACATGCATCACTCACTCACACTCAACATTCAACCAGTTAATGTTTTTTTTACAGCATTCTACTTTTAACAGTTAATAAACAGTTAATACGCATGTTGGTATTTGACTTTTAACAATTATTTTTTTACTAAATATTAAATAACAATTTTTTATCATTAAATACAATCACTGTAACATGAAATAAAAATAATCCTGTGTGTATATATATTATATATCCAATAAATCTTTTAAAACATCAATAGTATAGATTTATTATTAGTGATAAAAACATCATTGTATATGAATTGTTCAATAGAATGAAAATAAATCAATAAATAAAAATGAGTTTTTGATTTGCAATAGATTAAAACATTTTTGAAATGAATTAACTATTTTTCTTTAAAGCGTTGAAACAAAATATTTAAAGTAATCGCATATCATAGAAATCAGTAGTGTAGTCTATACTATTTGTTCAAAAAAAAATAACTACAAAATAGTATGACTTATATTAGCTATAGGAAAATCAACTGAAATATTATTTAAAATTTAAATACTAATAAAATTGTATTTTTAATTTTATTTATAAAAACTATTGTTACTATAAAATTATGAATGTTGGTGGTTTCCTTTTCTTCATAAATATTTTTAATTTAAGTTTAATATGATAAATTATTTGAATTTTACCAATAAACATGAAAGCTAGGGTTAGTTAAATTTTATAATAGTAGAACAAGTCGATACAAGTATGCTTACCCAGAACTCTTGGTCTTCAGATTTCTCGCGTTGAATAAGCTCGCTAAATGATAATTTGCAGTTAGCCACAAATAGATCTTCAATGACAGCGTCGTGGAATACGGTTAGACCCAGCTTGTTGGCTTCATGTACGTCTTGAGTAAAATATTCGTTCCATACAGGATCATATGTCTTGGGTACAGTCTGTGACCTCAACAGTATATTGTCGTCCACATCGATGCTGACATAGGCGTCGAGCAACGGGTCTTCGGGTTTCAGGAATGACATGTTCTTAAGGCGAGTCTGTAAGTCGGTAGGCCGTAATCCGGATGCTTTGCATAATTTGATGCGTATTGTACCCGTAAACAGTTGTTCCATTGTAGCTGTTGTTAGTCGACCTGCACCGTTGTCGGATTCTAGTTTTTTCTCCACGTTGCTCATTGATATAATTTTTCAAAAACCGATGCCATATAGTTGTTTATCATAATAATTGTTCGCCAACAGTTCTTCGATGGTCCAGGTGTCTGTTGTGAGTCTAGGATTCAAGCAGATTCGGCAACAGCAGCAGCAGCAAGCAAGATCACAAAACCATCGTGAGGACGATAACGACGGATGATAAGGATAATAATAAGAGTAATAATAATACTAAGAAATATTATTACTAATATTATCCGACTGGTGCGAAATACCAATCGTCGAAGTCGCACAGTCACCAATAGCAGTCGTATACGCTAGGGTTCACAACAGCGAATGCACGCACGACGACCGCCGCCGCTGCCGCCTTGGAATTGATAATAGAGTTGCCGCCGACAGATCAACCGCTGGTGCCGTTTTCGTCGTCGGTCTCCACTACTACATCCTTACTCGATATATAACACACACACACATATATATATATATATATACGTATATGTCCATGGGTATATATATATATTTTAAGGGAGGGGAGTGTGCAAAGGGGATTGCCAGTGGACGGCGGCGGCGCGTGTACTATCGATATTAGTGCCGCCTGCCGGCACCGCGCTGTCGGTCGGGTTAACTCTTCGCCAACTGCTGGCCCCCACCGTCATTAGCGTGTTCCCGTAGGCCGTGTAATGGTATGTCGGCAAATTGTATTATCAATTTTTACGGAATGGCCGCCAGCGTGGTCGCTTAAAAACCTTCGGAGTCCGAAACGGCCGACGGCCATTTTGCGGCTGGCACGCGTTGTCGGCCTACCTTATGTGTGTTACCCCGTTCCTCGGCCGACGGACGCGCAAGGTCGCCGTGGCAGCCGCCCGACCTCGTGATAAGAAGATCCGCTATCGATAGTTGATTGGCCATCGATAACGGACCGGTCAAGACCATCGTCGAGTGTAAAATAGTCAAGACGGACAACAATGAAATAATAAATTATAATTCCCTAAAACAATCTCGGCCATTCTAGTACTGACAACCGCCGCCAGCCGCGCACGCTTCTCAGCTCTCCCGATAATTATCGCCGTAGTAATAGTAATAATACACAATATGTATAATTTGATATCATCGCAAACGGGTGTCGGGGGAGGGGGGTGTGACTTGTCAGGACGGCGCCAATTGTACAATTCGTATCCGTTTACTGCAAGTTCTACATAATAATGTTAAATGTATACATCCAACGGGAACGTTTGTCCGCATTATTACTAATAATTAGATACTTTTGGAGATCAACAAGCCAATGCGGGTTTTAAAATCCCGAAAAGCGCACTGTTAAATGTTAATAAAGAACAGGCTCTTGGCAAAGAAAAAAAAGCACAAAACTACCCAGCGAGTGTTTTTTTCCGTCCCGATTTTTCGATTACTGTTATTCTTTATTCAACTGCGCAACATGACACATATTGTGCCCCAAAAGCAATTTCGCCTAATAACTTTGCCCTTTTACAGCTTTCATAAATGCTTTTTAGAAATCAAACTTCGCACGGGTCTATTATTATTTAATAAACATGACGGCTAAAAACAATAACTTACGTGGCCGGTTCACCATTTTGGCCATTAAAATTTAAAAGTACAGTTTAGTCTATGGTTTTAGTATTTTTTTACTGTACTTAATTAATTAGTTAAACCGTTGAAAACGATCATTAGTTGTTAAATATAATTATTTATACTAACAACTTGGTGAGTAAAATAAGTATATCACGTAGTAAAGTAAAACATACGTTATTAAGTAAAATTAATTTGTTAATTTCTTTCTACCAACAAATTATGCTTGTGATATATAATCATAAATTTCTCTTACCATTACTCTTCCTTCTTTGTTATATATATATATCTTTAAAAAGTTAAAAAAATTGGCAATTATTTACCCTTGATGAATAATTTACACACGTATAATTTAATTACATGACTTTAAATCATTTATAGTGAGGGAAAATGAAAAACGGGATGTAGTACGTTGCATTCGGTATTTAAACTTTACATAAACATTAAAACTGTTGTTTTTTTTAGTTGAAAACTTTTTAGCTTTTTAGGCCCTTGATTAATGCTGTTTCAAAAATGCATAAAATTCGGTTGAATTTTGAAATTATAGTTTAATACATTTTTAAAAATATTTTTGTACATATTTTAAATTGGTGTTACACTATTTTGTATGTGTACATAATGACTGATAACACGATTATAAATTATTTGGTTTTATACAACAAATAGGTTTTCTTGGGTTCATTCAAAATAATAACTGTTAAATGTAAATATTATTTTATAATACTCGCTAATGAAAATTAAATAACCGAAGAAAAAAAATTGTATTTTTACTTATTCGTTGTAACGGTCACATTTTTTTACCTAAGCTTTTTTAACTGCCACACCATAGCTTTTTTTTTTGTAGGGTTTCAAGATTTATATAATATGTTTACAAAATATTATTATAATATTTTCTTCAAATTTGTGCCCATTTTTTATGCAAATATCGGTCAGAAATAATAATATAATATAGTTACGTCGGGCTTTTTTTTCGTCAAAGGGACCAAAAGCATTTGAGATATTCTTGGCACTCAAAGTACCTATTATAATTTATATTATATAATATAATAGTATACCTATATTATTATATTGCTTGTTTTAACTTATATTTTTTTAGCTTCGACATGAAACACGATGGTATTAATTTTTTTTTTTTTTAATATATACCTAGTTATATGATTTTCAAAGTCGGGAAACACTACGTCTGATTCACGTTTCCTATTGTGGACCGCCTGCATGTTGTAATATTTATTAAAGTAAATTTCCATTTTTCGTTCAAAGAATCCTTAGAATGCTATTAGCGCACTGTTAATACGTATAGTTACCGGAATAGGTATGTGCCTTATTCTCAGTAAGGATTTTTTTCTTTATTATTATTATTTTTTTTTTTTGAAAAAAACCTTTGGTAATGTATATTTGATATGAAACATATTAGAGCGAGGAAACCCATACCGGCGGAGAGGACATTGAAAAATCCATCTTCCTAGCTAAGCCTCGAGGCTTAATATAATCCCATGACGTTCCGCACCGATACCGGATCGATCAGCATTCAACTCATGTCGAATAAATTATACCGTGCGGACAATGTAGGTAGGTTTAAGGTTAGGTCAAATATTTATTAGTTTACGCCATTAAATACATATTATTATTATTATTATTACTATGTATGTAATTAAAAAATAATAATATCGTATGTATTCAAAATGTATGTTCTAATATATTCTATACTTATGCGTCATATACCTATAGTAATTTATTTGAATTTATTGTCCTTTCTGTATGAAATCGTATAAAAAGCCTAAAAAGGTTATAATTAGTTGTTTAAATTTATTATTTAATAATCAAAATTAGCTATTCTCGAAGGGGAGTAAACATCTGGGACCTCCGGAATCCTTTTATTGCACTATAACTATACATTTGCGAAGGGTGAAGTGTTATTTCCGACGATTTTTTTACCTTTTTTCAAAAAATTTAATTTCCTATTCTTGATTTAATTAGGCCAACACTAAAGAGTTTACAGAATATTCAAATAACTTTTTAAAATGTTTATTTGCGTTTGAAAAACTCGTGATTTTAAAACAAACGAGAACTTAATACCTATTAATTTTTGTTGAAATCTTATATTTTGTACGTTCTAATTTTATTTTTTATTCGTGATATACCTACGTACGCCATCTGCTACATTAATTAATCTCTTTAATGTGACCACCTTCACTTCACTTCTCCCTTCTTTGAAATTTCTTTTTAAAAATGTACCCAATTTAATCCAAGCCGCTGATTCGAAAATTTTATTAAATCAGGTAAAACGTTTGCTGACAAATTATGTTTTTTTTTATCATCGTTCAATGTCAACTACCAACAAAATAAATCAATTTGAATTAATTAAAAAGTAGTATTTCACTTTCTTCTTTGTATTAGAGAGAAATAACTTTTTATTAAAAAAAAAACAAAACAGATCCGGCAGCCCGACGTTTTTGAGTTGCCGTAAGACTTATGACTTATGAGCTATCAGTTCGATAAATACTCGTATATATTTAGACTATCCAAATTTAACGCTATCTTAATAATAACATTAAATTAAAAAAATATTTACATAAATATACACACCAAGTGCAATATACACAAGTTACACAATTAATATATTTAAATATATCTAGAAGGTATTATTATTTTTGATAAAAACATTTTTACGAAAACAGCCGTCGTACATCAAATAAAGGCATGAATAGAGACTGTAAATATGCTTAAACAAACCCCATCTACGAGAACGGTGTCTGCCGTGCCTTAAATCGAACAAGAAAATATGTAACACAAATAGCGATAATATGAAACGCAACATTAAGGCATTAAATTTTTTGTTGGTTAATATTAATTTAAAAAATGAATTAACAAAAACAAGAACAACTTTAACAATTAATTACAAATCTTTAAATATTCTTTTTGAAATAGATAACGGAAGAAGTTCTGAATTAATCTCGGTGTACAATGTACTATGCAAATAAGTTTTAATTTTACTCGTGGTTGCAGAACAGCGTTCCGGCGCAGAGTCATAAAGTTGATGTATGTAATGTAATGTAACTTCCCCCATTTTCCACAAGTTTGAACTTCAAAACGAATGTTGTATAAAGTTTTCCTTGGCAAAAGTTGGGTTTTCAGAACTATTTTTCCGCAGGTTCCTTCTAAAATAGATCAGTATCACACTAGATAAATTATCGTTAGGTGTGGCTTATACCTACGTTCTTATTAACACGGTATCTCCTTAAAAATACATCTCGCGAGAGTCTTTAATCATAAACGTAATGTCATATAAGCATGTAATATATAGATCAATATAAACGTGTGTATACGTGTGGTTAAAGTACGTAGGTATATGTACACTGCCCTAATATACTCACCTCAACGTTTGGTGTAATAAAGTAGTATTAGTTATATTAACCGCGTTAGCCGAAACGAGCCTCGGGACGAACCCAAAACTTTCTGTAGGGGATCGAGTACAGGTAATCTGTAATGGTGTGCGGGTGCATACTCTACTCAAACAATTATTCTGTTATGCCGGGTTAATCGGTTCGTAGAGAGTTTAATGAATCCCTTAAACGTCCAATAATGATCGCATTAAACGTAGCAAGCAATCCGCCGGCACTACAGTCTGGGTTAAGTTTTAATTTAATCGCACATTGGACTATATTATAAATTTGTATACTGTATAAACCAAATACCGTTTGTACGAACAACGCGTATATTTCATTTCGCAGGGTTCGAGCTTGTGATTCATTTTATTAAAGCGGCGTTGAAAATGATGTAAAAGGTTCATTAGGCGAAACGTCATAAATTGTATTACTGTTCGATAGACAGTACTATATATATATATATATATATATATATATATATATATAGGCGTGAAGGCGTCAGGGTTTCTTGTAGTGTACTGAAGCCTCTCTAGATGTCCAATTAGGTTCTCTAATTAAGCATCTTGTTTGAAACGAGTCGGGCCCGACAAATTATAACGGCCGTTTCCCCGAGTAAGAACAAATACACGTTGGACAAGATGAGTTTTCTATAATGCCCATTTCGTTGTCAGTTATGTAATGTAACGCGTATGGCAAAGTCGAGAGAGGTCATAAATAAAAATTCGTAAGCTGCTTAAATGTCGAGGGACAGAAATGCGTAGAGAAATAATAAGAAATAATTTACCCTCCTCTATGGGATCCACATAAGCGCGTTATAAACAGTAATAGGTCTTAACTAGCAAAGGCGAAACTAATTATTTAACAACGCAAACGTCGTGTATAAAGAGCACAAATAACCTTTGAACTCTACCACGTTCTCCGGACTACCTTATGTTATTTGCTTTGTTATATATAAATTATGACTTATATATTATGTGTATGGTATGTGTACCTACCGGGTCGACGTCTCATTGTATTATATTATTATCGTGCATTTTGTTGACTTTGAAGCGGTGGTCGAGAGGCGTATTCCCAGGGCAAACAAGCCCCCAAGACATTTTCAGCTCAGGGAATAGCATCGAGGGACTGAGTCAACAACAGACGACTTTGTGTAAATAATTATTACTAAATTAATATAATAATATAGTTCAAAGGCTCATGGGTTCGTGGAAAATATTGATAAAACATACGGCGTCTCACACCACCTAATACGTTTTATTGAGATGGGTAGGTATTACTTATTAGCTAGGTTAAATAATAGGTACCTGGCTGATTTTGGCGAAATCGTCCACATTATATTAAAACCATGCACGCAAACGAATATTTACACAGGGTAGGTTGAAACGGAAAATTCACCCGGGAAATTTTGATAATAATTTAACCAAACTAATTAGGGTTATAATATTTGAGAAGGTATTGTACTGCTCTACCTATTCTAGTAAAGTACCTGAATAATGTACACCAGAAGGGTGAATTCCCTATCGATAAATATGCACGGAGCTATAATGGATTATTTTTTTTAATTTTTGTTTTAATTTAAATATGGCTTCGACTACTAGGTCATTAGCCTCCAGTTTACATTTACATTTACATTTTTTAGTACAATATTGAATTTTACAGTTTATTACATAAGTTAATTAGTTTAATGAATTTTAGAATGTTTTCTTCGTTGTTTTCTTTTAGTGCGTTTTGAATGTTGTTTGGCTGGTTGAGTATGTGACGTTCGTTGTTGTAGTTGTTGCATTCTATAATGATGTGTTTCATGGAGATTGGTTTATTGCAGGTAGAACATATTGGCTGAGGTTCGTGGTTGAGTAGGTGTGCGTGGGTGAGGTGGCTGTGTCCAATTCGGGTTCTTGTAAGTATTATGTCCTGTCTTCTCGTCAGTGATACGTTTGAAAGCCATTTTGTGGTTGGTGTTTTAATTTCTCTTAGTTTATTACTGGGTGGAGTGTCATTCCATATATTTTGCCATTTTTAGTGGAATCTTTTGGTGATTTGATGTGTAACGTCATTTGAAGTGATTTCTACCAACGTATCTGTGTTGTTTGATATGACAGCTTCATTTGCTGCCTTGTCTGCTGCTTCATTTCCTGTAATTCCTGTATGTGAGGGACCCACATATATTTTATGTCTTTGTTTGAGTGTATTAATATGGATTGAATGTTTTGTATTAGTTCATTTTGGGAGAAAGGATTTTTTATGGCTGTTAGAACACTGAGAGAATCGCTTAGAATAAGTATTTTGTTGCTTGTCTTAGATTCTGTGAATTTTGTTGCTTCGAGTATTGCATATGCCTCTGCACTAAAGATGCTTGCTATTATAGGGATCTTGAATTTTATAGTTGAGTGTTTGGTAGTAAATGCAAAGCCAACTCCGTGTTTAGATTTTGAGGCATCTGTGTATATGTGTATGTGGCTATTGAATTTTGTGTTGCAAATGTCTAGAAAGTGTGCGCGAATTGTGTCCATGTTGGTATTTTTTTTGTCAAATTGAAGTAGATCGATATTGAAGGTGAAATTCCATTTCCATGGTGGGGTTTGGATAAAAGGTATTTTTTTAATTAATGTCACTAGTAGGTTGATGTCTTCCAGTGCGTTTTCATTAGACTCTATTATGTTTATTGGACTTTTTATAATATTAATATCCTTTAAGAGTGAATTGTCAGTTTTCATAATATGGTTGGGCTCGTTTGATCTTTTGGTTATGTATTTAATTGTATCTCTTAAACGTCGTATAGACAGTGGTAGTTCGCCAGAGTAGCATAGAATGCTACCAATTGGACTGGTTCTAAATGCGCATATTGCTAGTCTTAGTCCTTCGTTGTGTATTGGGTTTAATACGTTTAGTATGTTTGAATTCGCTAAATTATATATTGGGGCTCCGTAGTCGATTTTTGAGAGAATTAATGATTTGTATAGGTAGATTAATGTGTTTTTTTCTGCTCCCCAAGTATGGTGTGAAAGAGTTTTTATGAGTCTCATTCTTTTTTTTAATTCGTTTTTTAATGTTTTATGTGAGTAGACCATGTTAATTTGTGGTCAAAAATTAGTCCTAATATTCTTATTTCTTTTGTTGTAGGTAATGTTGAGTTGTTGAGTTTTAATATGGGTGTTTCTAATTTTCTTTTTCTACCGAAAACAATGCATTTGGTCTTTTTTGTTGAAAAAATGAAACCAGTTTTGTTTGACCAGTCTGATAATTTATCTAGAGCTTCCTGAAGCTGTTTTGTGGTGGTCGAGATGTTATTTCCATTGCAGTATATATAGCTATCATCAGCAAAACATATGCTTTTTACAGGTTTTGGGATTTCTTCAAAAATATTGTTTATAGCTATTAAGAATAGTGTAACACTTAATGAGGATCCTTGTAGCAGGTCGTTTTCTGTTTTATAGTTGTTTGATATTATGTTGCCAATTTTGACATGGAATGATCTATTGTATAAAAAGTTTTCTATGTATTTTAATATTCTGCCATTTATATTTTTGAATTGTAAAATGGTTATGACCCTTTTTTTCCAAACCATGTCATAAGCTTTTTCGATATCTAATGATATTACTATTGTATGTCGTTTGTTTTTAAGAGAGTTGCATACATTCGTATGTAGTGTTGAGATAACATCAAGTGTTGAGTGATTTTTTCTAAAGCCGCATTGCTCTTTATTCAACATATTTGATTTTTCCAAATACCAGATGAGACGTGTGTTGATTATTTTTTCTAATGTTTTACTTAATGTGTTAATGAGTGAAATGGGTCTGTAATTAGAGATATGGAATTTGTTTTTTTCTGGTTTTGGAATTGGAATTATGTGTGCTATGTTCCATTTTTTGGGGAGTATGCCTCTTGATAGGATATTATTGTATATATATAGTATTGTTTGTATGCTTTCAAGGGAAAGGTTTTGTAAGAAAGCGTAGGGGATGTCATCTGGGCCGGAGCTTTTGTTTTTCATTTAGATAGGGCTTGTTAAAGTTCGTGTATTCCTATTGGTTCATTAATTTCTGTTGGATGATTTAGGTTGTGAATAATGTGTGTAGTGTTTTCGGTAGTAATTTTATGAGATAAGAATTCATTTGTATAATTTTGATCGCTACTATTTTTTTGGAATATTTCTGCAAATTTCTCTACACTGGATTCGGTTGATGATATTTGTTCTTGATTATTGTATAATATTTTAGGGATTGGGGTGTATTTATTTCCTTTTATTGAGTTTATTTTGTTCCATATTATTGTTGGAGATGATTGAATATTAATGGATGAAGTAAAGTCTCTCCAGTTGTTTTTTTTGCTATTTTTAATAATGTATTTGGATTGTGCTCTTGCTTTTTTGAGTGAGATGTGGTCAGTTAATAGTCTAGTTTTATTGTATCTGTTTAAGGCTTTTTATATTTTTTAATGGTCTCTTTGCATTCGTTGTTCCACCAAGGTACTGTTTTGCGTTTATATATTGGAGGTGTTTTACCTATGGTTATGCTAGCTGATTGGATAATGGTTTTTGTTAAAAGTTCTACAGCTGTATCTATGTCGTTATTGTTTACTTTGTTTATTATTTCTTCTTTGGTTTCTTTAATGAGGCGGTCAGTTATTTCACTGAACAGTTGCCAATCAGCTTTTTTAATTTTCCATTTTTGTATGTTTAAATTTTGCTGATTATTATTTGGAATATCTATTTTTATAGGCCAGTGGTCGCTGTCATTGTATTTGTTTAAAACCTGCCAATCTATACCTGGTGCGATAGTGGTGTTTGAGAAAGATAGGTCGATGGCAGAAAATGTTCCATTGGCTGTATTGTGTCTGGTTGGTTGTCCTGTGTTTAATAGTATCAGTTCCTCAGAGTCATGAATTTTTTCCATTATTTTCCCTCTTGTGTCTATTCTGTTTGATCCCCATAGCGTGTTTCTACTATTGAAATCACCTATTATAATATATGGTTTAGGTAGTTGTTTTATGATGTCTTTTATCTCATCGTATATGAGAGGAGTACTATCAGGAATATATATGTTGCATATGTTTAATGAGTGTTGTCCGATATTTGTTTGAACCGCTATAGCTTCAAGGTGGGTGTTGAGATTTAGCTGTTTATTGTCGAAGTTATTATTGGCAAAGGTTGCTACACCCCCGCTTGCTCTACCAGCGCCTTGTCGGGTTTTAAAGTATCCAGTGAATCATTTTATAGTAGCTTGGTGTTTGTTATTTAAATTGGTTTCTTGTAAGTTAATGATGATGGGTTGTTGGTCTGTGATTATTCTTTTAATGTCTGTTAAGCGTTCGAAAAAACCATTTATGTTCCACTGTATTATTGTATTCATAATGAGTGAAAGTATATTGTTTTGTATGTTTGTTTGGATTAATTAGTTGGAGCTGAGAACTTCGTTGTCTAGAGAATTGGTTAAATTGAAGTATGATGATTGATTAGTATGTTTCGTCTTCATTCCAGTCGAGGTTTGAAGCCTGACTGTCGTTGAAGTTTTCCGACTCAAAAAGGACATTTGATAGTCTAGATAGTCGATTTTTAATGCTTTTTGCAGTTAGGGCGGGTCTAATGGTTTCAATAATTTTAATTATTGCTTCGGGACTACTTTGGTACTCTATACACAAGCTATCGAGATCGGTGCCTCCTTGAGCGTTTTCAATGAAGTCTTTGAATTGCTCAAAAGATAAGGGGCTTTCTGGAATATTTTTGAATAATTCTCGAGATGGCTCCAAAAATTCATCAATTTTGGTGTAGAAGCTTTCAATAGAACTGGTGCTGGACCGCATTTTAGGTTTTTTAGAAGTAGTTTTATCCTTTTTTTTTGGTTCCTTATTTGGCGATGTACTGTTTAAGTTGAGCGATTTTTGGGATAGTGATGTAGTAGTGGAAGACGGAGCCGATCGCTTAACTTGGGTTATAGGAATTGTTTTAGTATTTTTGTTTGACATTTTGAGTTTGTCTAGTAATAGTGGTTTACTTTGGATTGAATCAGATGTTTGAGTGTTAGTAGCATTTTCCAGGTTAATTTTGGATGTACTTTCATTTGGAGTATTTAGATTAGAAGTGTGAGTTGATTCTGTGTGTGGATTTGGAGGTTCTGAAACGTTAGAAATTTTTTTGGTGTTATCCGGTATGTCATTATCAATTACTATTTGTTCAATTATGTTGGTACATTGACTGGAAAAATGTCCAGTTTGATGACATTGGAAGCAGGTTACAGTTTCATCAGTGATAAATATTCGAAACGTGGTGTTTTCTGCGGTTACTGTAATTGAGCAAGGGAATTTAGGGCTACTATCAGGGTTAATATATACTTGTCTCCTAAAGCTTAAAATGTGTGAAAATTGTTCTGTTGAAAATCTGGCTTTTATGTGGGTAATTGGAGATGTAGTTTTAATTCCTATTTTATTGAGTGCTTCTAATATAAGATGATTTGGGATTGTTGGGTGGACATTTGATAGAATGATTCTTTTGGAGGAATTGATTAGTCGTCGAATGGGAATTTCAATTTCATTGACAAAAATAGAAGAGTGAGATTTTAGTAAGTTTTCCATGTTGGCCTGATTATTAAAAAACACGCAGAACCTGTTGTTTGATATTCATGAAACAAATTGAATGTTAGCTGGAGAAGTTATTTTGCTAAGCTCAGCTACATATTCGACTTGTTTAATGTTGTCGACGGAGTTAAACACTATTGCTTGGTTCATTTTAGGTAGAACATCGTTAGAGGTTATTTCGGCAAATGTTTGGGTATTCTGTTTAGGTTTTGTAGACGACGAGTTTGAATTGGGCTTGTCGCCCATCGTGAATGTGAATTACTATCTAATTAATGGGCGTGCCTGAGGCGATAATAATAAACATAATATTACCTGTACGGTCGGAATGAAGCGAACTGATAAGGTAACGACTCGATGCGGCGGACGTGGTTATTTGTCAACGTTCAACACGTAACTGAATGGATTATTGTTCAGAATCAAGATATAGAACCCATAGGACTCCGGATGATCAAAAGTTGCCCAGTTAGCACAGTGGTAATTGTTAATAAAATGCCTAAAACAACAGCTCTTCTCGGGATTATTTCACTGTTTCGCATCGAAGCGTTTGACAGCGATATCATTTTCAGATTTTAATGCTTGCCTTGGCCCATTTTACTACATTTTTGCTGTACATACAGGTTTATACTATACCAGGTTTTTTTTGTTGGTTTAAACCCGGTTAGAAAATTGATCAGATCTATGCTAAGAGATAACTACTTCGGAGTCTGTAGTCGTAGAAATCTACTACGGCTATCAAGTTTTACTAAGTTAATATTTGTTCTATACAAGACATTTTTGATAGTTTTTGGATCATAGGAAAATTAAAAATTTTTAAATTTAGCAGTTTTTATAAAACGAAAGTGAACGTTTAAATATACGTTATATTAATTAATAATATTTTGTTTGGATGGAAATTAATATTTATGAGTCAATGAGAATAATCATATTATAAAACCAATTAGAAAACGCAACACGCTGTTCGCAGTCAGTGGAAGTTATGCGTGACTAAGGTTAACCACCTAATTTGTTGTTAAGTTACCTACATCAATTTATTTTGTTTATACTTGAAATATTAACGACTCCCGAAGGCCAAAATACATAAAAGGAATAAATTATAATATAAAACAAAATGCATTGTCAATAAACTATAAAGCGACATAAAAACATGAAATATCAATTAATAGGCACTACGTAATTGTTTAGCAGTTTAATACTATAGTTATAGTTATAGTTTAGGGATTAGGCGATAATTTAGTAATGGTTGTTTGCGACCGGTGTCGACGTACACGAGTATAGACATTTTATACAGATGTGGCAAAATAGCCTACTTTCGAAAGGGTCAAACGTCAATATTTTAGTCAGTAAAAAAAAAAAAAAACGGGATTTTATGAATGATATACAGAAGAAAAAAAAATTTAAGTCATATGTGTGTTCACGGATGGAACGAACTGTGTTTTTGCATAATTATTGCGTCTGGTTTTAGTGACCACCTTCTCCTCCCCGGTTGTTTAAGCCCTGAATACGACCATGCTTCAGAATAATAATGACTATCGATTTCCAACGGGATGGGACTAAGCTACTAAGGGTAGCAAAGTTTTAAACATGAAACGTTGGTCAAACCAAACAAAAATATAATTGATGCAATTAAGTAGATAAATATAAGTATAATATTGATTTTAGTGATTGGTAAATTTTTGTCTCGTGTTCTGAAAAATAGAGGCCCTAGTATGGTGGCTAATACATTTATGATATATGAGCCTATTAGCATTTTTTATTCAACTAACAAATAAATACGATACTAGTTAAGATTTATTCGAATTACTTTTTTATCCAATTAATTATTTTATTTAAATATTTTTTATACGAATAATCGCAATAAAGTTATTTTTAATTTTGTCAACAATTAAATAATTAGCATAAGAAAAAAAAATACTCAAAAAAACTTAATAAATAATTTAATGTTTTTATTTGAATAATAATTATTCGAATCAAAAATTATTTAAATAATATCCAACTCTGGGAAGTCGTAAGATGTAAGAACACAATATTTTTAAATCACATTTCTTAAACATTCCTCGACCATATTATATAGACTTGAAATATTTTGTATAAATAAAATAGAATAAATGTTGTAATAACCTAACCTAGCTCAGTAGTCAAGAGCACACAACCGAAAAAGGAAAAGTAGCACAGTTCGAATCCCAAGTCGTTAGCCAAATTATCATTGGGATTTTTTTAAATTACCTTCATTTCGCATTATAATATAATCCTCTCGGTCAGGCTCAACTCCTTGCATACTCTGTGATTAATAATATTATGGAGAACCTAGCCGGGTAATACAAAATGTAAAATGTCCAAGTTATTACCTACTTTGAAATGAAAGCCTCTATAATCCGCACGTTATTTTATCTACCGACTAAAGGGAGCACATTTTGAGTTATGAAAAAAAAAGATGTAGAAGATAAAAGAGGGATACTAAAAATCATCTTACAGTCTATATATATGCATTAATGTTACATATAATGTATATTAGTATTCTAAGCCGATAAGCTGACACAAGCTCGTTTCAGATCTCCCCTTCGTCTACCGGTCGTCATGCGTTTCAAGAACTCGCTGTACCACTCATCGTTTATGACCTATTTTTATTCGGGTCAAAAACGTTTTACACTGGCCCTTGTCGGCGATGACTCGCTGCCATCACGTCTTGACGCTGTGCTTAGGGATTTATTTATTGTTCAGAATTTAATAGAACAAACAACTATGTATACTTTTCCCAGGATTAACATTTAGCCGCACTGACTAAGCAATGTTTTAAATTCCTTCATAGTAAATTAAGTAAGTTAACCCTTTCTAACCGATTACGACATTCCGTCGAAAATAGATAAATATTATCTCCATACCAATACGTTTTGTTGTCTTTTATACAAATGTAGTTAGTAGTTACATTCATTTGTTCGTAAGAATTCATTATTTACGCTTCACACATTGCTGTTCATTTGATATTCGGAATTTTTTTGGAACGACGATGTTATTTTCACCTATTCCGTTTACAATAACAATATTTTTGATTTAATTAATTACCGAAAAATTGAAATTGCCCTAATTATAAATTTTTATTGCTTCCTAACATAAACGACCTGCTAAGGAAAAGACTAAGACTAAGCGTAAATGGAAGTCTATAATACTGAATGGTTATGAAGATGTTTGAGATAGTTTCTTGAACAAAATTTAAAAATTAATATGAAATGAAATAAGATAAATAATAGTGCCAGAAAAGCTTTGCAGAACTCGCAAAAAAATAAAAATGTTTTTATTACATTCAAGTTTAAACATTTTAGAACAGTATAAAATTCAAAACCAAACTGACCTAAAAAACCTAAACCTAAAAAAAAATTTACTTACTAAATAGCAGAAAATATTTTAAATTGGCATTTAAAAAATGACATTAAAATATTATAATTGGCTTTTTCTTGAAATAATGAATTTGTGGGTCAAGATTTTCTGGCGCTATGCGCCTCAAATAATACATACTAAATAAATACGCTCATAGGATTAGTCAAATTTTAAGTAGTAGCTTTTAATAGTGCTATTACAATACTGTCTAAATACATAAGATCTTGGGACCCGAGGTGATGGGGTACTAATTTTACCATTTAATTATCGAAAGTCACTAGTTAGTGATATAAGAAGAACACAGTGTAATTTTGATTTATGTGATATCGGGAATAGATGTGAGGTACTCATGTTAACACTTTTAAAATTTTAATTATGCATCTGGTTAGCTAATCTGGTGCGAAGCTTTACACAGCTTTAAGTCGATGTCGGATCAAACCTTCCTCAACATATCGATGGTTACACGGCAAATGACCATGGCATAATATTATATTTATAATATCGCATGGCGAAAAATACGCTTCGTCTCCAATGTGCATGCTCAACAAATAGGGTCTAAACGACAATATTTTATATCAATATTAGGTTATTGCTATTTGAAAAAAAAAATGAAATCAACAAAAAAATGTTTTCTCTCCTGAGAAATACGAAAAATGGTTGGACCCTTTTACCGTGTAACCATCGATATTAACTGTGATAGGAATTTTATGTGGAATCAAAATCGAGTAAACCACTCACGTCATCCATGAAAATATACGCGTGTATCAAGTTCTTTTTTTATGGCAAGGGATAAACCACTGCACTATTATTTCCAAACAAACAAGGCAGCTATATGAATTCTTCAAATAATAATATTCGAGTTCTCATCATGAACCCGGATAAAACATACTCAAGATTAGACAAGGGAAAGTAAATAATAAATATTGTCTCTACTAAGAAAAGACAAGTTGCGTCGACATGACACGGCGAAGCGCCTTTGGTAAATAAATATAAACTAAGGACAATGCACGTTTTGTAGACTATACTTTAACCTGTATAATGGAATAATATACTATTCGATTATACGAGTTGAACCATGTGTTATGGGTAATGACTTTTAAATTATTTATTCGTTGGCTGCCGACCACGCGATGCGTTTACTACACAGTAAACATAATATAATATCGACTGGTTTAATGTCAAAAAGAAATTAGCAGCAGTTTAATTATTTGCGTACACTCGCGTAATAAACAATTTAATCGTTTCCGAAAGAGTAGGTTCTACTTCATAAAAATCATCCCATCTGGAATGTCATATTAACAATAATAATAATAATGTGTACATAATGTGTACATAAGCCACGTGCGCGCGTGTAATTAGTTTAGAATGTGTTTATTTAGATATTCCACATTCTTCTGTAATAATTTTTAGTACGAACGTCAACGTATTAATATCATAATAATATTACTTCATAGTTTCAAACCCAATTTTTTTTTATTACGTATTTATATATTTTGTTGTTTGAAAAAAAAAAGTCTTGGCTATTGGACCGTTGGTTATTATTAACAAATAAATAAAAATATAGTTTTGTGCAAAACAAAAACCACGCATGCAACGGCGGTTTTATAAACTATAACAATTTTATTGATTCACAATACATCGTAATAAATTGGGTCTTAATTAAATGATTGAAAACAATTAAAACAAATTTAATATTTACGTACCCATTATCCGCATTAATAAAAAACTAAAAAATTTAAATTTTTTCTAAATTTATAAATACACACACAATAGAACAACAAAGATAAAACATAATAACATTAAAATCGTATTTTGATTCTAAAACAATTTATTTATTAATAGGTAACGTTGTTTTAACGTTTTTGTGTCAACACGTTAAAATAATAATATAAACTTTTGTTTAGGTACGTGTTCTGATGTCGGCGACTATCAATTTAAACTTATCTGTTGCCAACAGATGACTTTAAACTTACCTCGATTTTAAACGCAAATTAATTTCGCTAACAAACTTTCAAAATTGTTCAAATATACTTGATTCTCAATAATTAAGTATTCAGTAAGTAATGAACGCTATTTCATACCAAAGTACGTCTTATCTATAATTAGATAAACATTATTTTTTAAATATTATTATATTATTTTAACCTTAATTGCTCATGAATAAATATAATTTCGGTTGACTTATTTTTTATTGAAAACTCCTATACAATAATTTGATTATTCTTTTAACGAGAAAAATATAATTTATGAAAAAACTATTTAAAAGTCTTTAGGGCGTTCGGTGACCCCCAGATAGTTGTTGAATGGAGAACCCAAGTATAATTTATCACCAACGACTTCAATATCGCAAATACTAGCAATTACACCACTAGTGGAATGCCAACTCGATGTTATAACGCCTTTTTCGTTGATTTTCAGTATTGAAAGTTTTTTCGATGCAAATGGTGAAGATTCAAAATGCCCAACCTAAAAAGGTTTTTTAAATTGTTTACACAAATTTTCTATTGGTTTCTGTATTACGGTCATTAATTATTTAACGGTTTTAATATAAAAAATATATTACTTACCCAGTGAGCGCCTTTTTTACAATAAATATTTGGATAATACGAATCGATTGCCAAAAGAATATAGTCCGCAATTCCAAGTAATTTGGCCACTAACATTCTGACATTTGGATAGTTGGTTATGATTTCCATATATGCTTGTCTTTCCAAAATTAATGGCACATAAAAAGAGCCTTTACCGTCTTTCTTTAGGTTATCTGGTGAACCTGGTAATCCATCGATAAATATTTCACTGGTTTGAGCTTTAGGTCCATTTAGATAATACCTTTCAACAAAATCATATGTTTTATTAATAAATTCAATGTCCTGTACAAAACGGCTGTAAAATATTGTGCGTCATACTTATGGATTTGGTATTTTAAAGTTTCAGCAACTATAATAAATGACTCATCCAGCGATAGCTCCACGCCATTAGCGAATTGAAGATTCTTCATTAAAACTGTATTCTTTTTTGTTTTAGGATCATATTTCAACAATCTATAAAAAAAAACAAAAACGAATAAAAATACATATGATCCGTCCAACTTTAATTGCCTAATTTGAATAAGAACCGAAATTAAATACCAGTCAGGACTTTTTTTACATTGAATATTACGCAAAGAGTTCAGAGTTGAAAATGTCTAAATTAATGTAATTAGTATTTTGTACACCGGAATTAAATGTTTGTGACGAGATATAAATTAACAATATATACAATTAACTACTGTTACTAGTTGTTTCGTTGATGTCATTATTACTGATTTTAGTTATAACGTTAAGATATTATAACTGAAAAACAAAAAGAAGATGATGAACCTTCATTAAAGTTGTTTGTTTTTTACTAACCTTCCAGTACCGTCAACGAATACAGTGTAGAGACCATCGTGTAATTTGTGGTTAGAATCAGAGTCTGTCCAATATACGGAACCATCAGAAGCTACGACAACAGAATTGGGCAAATTCGGTGGTTTACCGTCAATAATATCTGTCATTGATACTAGCTGTTCTTTTTCACCTTAGATTACACACAAATAAATAACATTAGTCTTCCAGTTAACAAAATCAGTAAGGTATTATAATATTTATTATTTTAAAAACAATTATTCGTTAGTCCCACTGTAAAATACATATTATTATTATAATACTCGTAACAGATATTCGATGTATACATGGAATTCCGTTTTAACAAAAACATATTGCAATAATTTTTCTACGTAAGCAATAATTTTACACTTAGTTAAAACGACTCACCCATATGAGTTGAGTTAACGTTGACTTTGAAAAGGCCATAATAAGCATCGGCGACATATATAAATCCTTTTTTATCAAAATACAACCCAAGCGGACGCCCACAAATGTGTTCTTCGTATAATCCATCTGAAATGGATACTCTTGATTATTTTAGTACTTTTAATACTAAATTATACTTAATTTTAAATCTGAATTTGTGATTACGGTATTGGGATACTGTAATACAATTATTCAATTTTAACGTTTGAAAATAAATAATAGTAATCACTAGTCGAAACATTGATATTTTTTAACAATGGAGAAAAACTTGATCACCAGCCTTTAAAAACACGTAAGCACCATAACTTAGTGTTCCAAAAAAAAAAATAATAATAATAAATCTTACGTCTTAGGAAAAAAATAATAACAAGAAATAAAACTTTACCGTGGTATTAAATAGTTATATTAAAAACTATGGCCACAGCGCAATGAAACGCGAGCAGAGGGAGCGAAATGATTATGGCGAGCTTAGCCCACGAAAAGGTTTTTTTATCCGGGCCATCCCTCGAAAACATATTTTGTAATTACGGCGCTGCTTAACTCGTCTATCCGATTTTCACGGTATTATCTCGACGTGTATCGGGGAATGGGAGAGGGGAGGCGGATTACTAGCAGCCGAGCGAAGTTTTTTTTTATAAATAACAGGGACTACGGGCGACAGGGAACTTGTACTTTGTGGTTGAGAAATACCTTATGTAACAACAGGGCCATTTGGCGCATGTCAGCGATGAGCCATGGGTCGTTTGAGAACGGTGGACACAATAATATATATCACAAAAGAGACATTTGTGTACTTTTTTCCAAAACCGTGGGCGCACCGCGGGTCCATTAGTCCGGGAAGGAGACGGATTGATTTTGTGTACACAGTACGTACAATGGAAACGGACGGCTATACAATATAAAAATATATACAGTGGGAAGTTGAGATAAAAAAAATAAATAAATAAAAGTACACCTATACACTCGCTTCGATTGTTAATACGTGTGGTCTGGTTTTTTTTGCCCTATCCCTATTATCTAAACGAGGAGTTACCTCGGGGGAGAGATGCGGCGTCTATGACGCGTTTGGATTCGCCGTTGAATACGACACGGCACGGAGAGCTTTTCGTAGAAACGTCGTGGACGACCGAAGAAAACGTTTCTCGGTAAACCATAACGAGTACCACACCGTCACGGGCCATTAAAAAGAACCCCACGGAATATTTTATTGGGTAAGAGGCGAGATGCTGGTTTTAATTAGAAATACGATATATACGCATAGGTATATGTATAGGTAGTGTATGAATATAATAGCTACGTATACGGTACATCAAACGCACACACAAACAAAATCAACCGTGAGGAAAATTAAATAAACATTAAACACGCCCTTGGAGAATTTCGAGGACCTGCGAAACGCCATCGACGAGGACGACGGCGGCAGATGACGTTCAAAGTAATTATTTTCCACGAGGATTTAAATAATGAGACGGCGTCGAGGCTCATTGTTGCTGCCGCTGTTGTAGAAACCAAGAAACGACGACGACGACGACGTTGATTTCCCGACTTGTGTACGTATTATAATAATATTATTATATACATATGTATATAAATCACACGTCACGCTGCGAGCCATTATGCGAGAAAACCTCGGTGCGGATTTTGTATTATTTTTAGCTGAATCCAATGGCGAGAAAATCGCGTTGACGCACGTTCGACGAGCGCGCTAGGTAAATGCTGACGCGAAAACAAATTAAGCGAAAAACGTATACAGCATGTGCCACGACCGTCGGTTGTTGCCTCCGTTTGTCCGAGTTAAAAAGTCGGCATTTACCCAACAAAAAAAGTCGAATACGTTGAACAATCTTAACGAACTTCCTCCGGTTACTATACTACATAGATAAATTATGGTATCGGGACATTTTTTTAAACGTTTTTCACAATACAGTTTCGATACTGAAAAACTATCGAACTTGGGAACATGTACAAGCATAATAAACCATGTCAAACAAATTCGGAGAATACCGCTATCGACATTAAAATATATCAATGTCAAACAAATTGTACAACACAAGAATATAAACGATTTGGCGAAATCATTCAAAAAGGATCCGTCGTGCATAATGAGATATTTAAAAAAAAAATGTTGAAAAGTTGATTTTTTTTTAAAAAACGTGTTAATTGCAATTGTTTTAAACGTGGTAAGCAGTTTCGGGACACACTGTGTTCGAAACAGGCGTCGATGGTGATAATTTGACAAACGTCGCAGTTCGTTCCGTGCCCGGCATATTGTCTAAATCCGATCACAAACGGATGGGTAAATCAGGCGTTCTTTCCCGGAACCTCTCTATATGTATTATATTCTTTGTAATAATAAAACGCCACGTGTTTGGCGAATCATAAAATCGACATTTTCACCGACGCGACCTAAATGTTTTGACTGTATTTATTATAGTTTTATCGCAATACTGAATACATCAAAGGTAGGTTGTTGCCGGTGTACCGCCAAAAGCGAATTGGTTTTGTTTTATTTTTCGGTCCAAACGATTGTTTCCTTTTTATAAAAAATTTCAACCATTTAGCATATATGAAGCATATTATATAAATATATTTTTGTTATTTTTATTATTATTATTTTTATTTGGCACATATTCACAGAAAACGCATTCCGATTTCGTTTAATTCACTGCGCTGCGCTATATGCTGTGTTGCGTTCGTTTGCCAGTAGGTACATATGTGTACAACATATTTTCCGCCCACACGATAAAATACAATTTTTAAAGGTCCAAACTACAAGCATGGCATGCTGTGACTTGAGGTAGGTTTTAGATCATGTTAAACATCCGTCTTTTCCCCTGTGTTCACGTACCACCAATCCCGTTGGCGCGCCGGGTAATAATTCTTTTGAACAATAAAACCTTTTGTCGGTTTTCTCATTTTTAGAATTCTCAAAACCAGTACAACCGACTAAACACGCACTCTTGTATAAATGTCACGTAAAAATCAAAATAAAAATGTGTGTTTTTGAACGTTTTGATTCCACGTGACCTACTTATTATTTGTTACATTAATATAAAATATATCCTAATAATGCTATAAAAGAAAAACGTCTAAAAATGCATTTTTTTTACATACAAACACATTGATTGTTTTTACACATTTTGGAAAAAATGTATTATCAAAATTATAAATAAGAGTAGGTACACTGTGGCAGTCTATAGGATTACAATAGTCAGAACTCCAAAACTGTTGGATAAATATAAAATGAATTTTGTCTGAATCATTTTAATGAGCTAAAAGGAAAACTCAGCGCAAACACATTTGTAAAACTTAAAAAATATCTTTGAGAAATTTTTTTTTTAATCTGCTTAAATGGTTTATACAATATGAATTTGATGCATTATAATTTATAAATATTATATAATATGTGTTATACACTAGCAGTTTTAACCGAGAATTTATAAATTTATTTTTATTGACTAATTAGTTCTAAATAAAGTCAAATTTAGATAATTTAATTTATTTTGAGAATTCCTAAGCTGCTTATGTATATTACCGTAAAACTTGTGACATTTATTTATTTTAAATTTAATTTTGAGCTAAACATATGATACGCTGATGAAAAAAGTACGAAGATAAAATAATATGCATATTCTCTTATTTATTATAAACTAATTGTTAAAATTGAAATATTATATACATACTAACAATTTATTAAAAAAAATTGTGTGTCCATATAACAACCATATTAAATATTAACTTATAAGTGGTAACTTGAAACTCAATTTGTAAATATTTATAAACTACAAAAAAGGTAAAGGTTCTAATTGGCATAATTCGAAATTTCTTAAATATGGCCAAGTTAACCACATGTCCCAAGTAACTCAGTTTTACCGGTAAATCACTTTTTATTTTATTTCACTTGGGAGCCATTTGGTGTGCTAAAAAATTTCTGGTAGGCTTGTCAGTATTGTTGTCTACGAACTTGTACCAGTTACAGGAAAACTATCTGCATTTGTAAGCAATGATTTCAAAAGTTCAAAAATGTTTTTTAAAAATAACATTAACAGTATTATTACAATAACTACTTAGGTTACATTTTGTTTTTATTCTTGATGATTTTTAATTATCAGTTTACACTGTACCCAAATTAATAGAATAGGGGAATCATATTGAAACTTAGTCGAATCATTTTTGGTAGCTATTATAACAAAAATTAACAATATTTGTTTTATTACACTTTTTATAAATAATTGCTTCTTTTTTTTTTAATTGTTTATTTGGAAAATCATTTGGTCTTCTTTCCATAGCTTCTTAGCCTACTATGCATAATCAATTTTTCCCCAATTGTACTATTAGCAATAATGCAAACACAGAAGTTAAGTTACATAAATATAAATAACTTTCCTTTCTTTTTTATATTTTTTAACTTTTGAGAGAAGGAAATTTTATTTGCATTATCGCTTCATTAGTTATCTAGTTGGCATTTGAGAAATGTCTGATATAAAAACAAAAATAACTCTTTTTTGAGTATTTTTAGTGTTTTTAAACTGATGCATTATAATAATTATAATTTATTCAATACATTAGAAAACCCTATATTGATTACAACATATTAGTAGCCTTGCCAGTTGGTAATATAAATTAAATAGAAAAATCTACAATAGGTACTACCAAAACATACATACCACATAATTTTCCAAATTTCACAACAGGAATGATTTTATCATCAACTATTTTGATTACATGTCCACCATGAATAGATGCATATAAAGCGCCTTCATGATACCAAAGCCCTTCTGGTCCTTTAAGTTCGTTTTCAAAAAGTCTTTTACCACCTGATAACTTTTCATTTAGTGCCAACGGCCCAGTTAATGGTTTAGCAGGTGCATTGCTATTACATCACACAACAAATATAAAATTACAATAATAATAAAAAACAAAACAATTATAACTTGTAGTTATAGTAAGAATAGTATTTAAATGTATTTTGTATACTTTAATTATTTCAACTCCACTACTGTGGTGTTTGTACATAAAAGGTTTATTCTCAGAAAAATGCATTAGAATTTGATAGCTTTTGAACTATTTGAACCTCATATTAAACTAAATATCAAATAATTATTTAATTTATAATAATCAAATTATGATGTTATTTAATTCTACAATTAGCTATATCTATAAGAGTTATAATATTATTAATTGATGTTTTAATCATACACATGTAGTGTTCTTTATTTGATATTAAAAAATAACAGTATCTTATTGAATAAACTCAAAAAACGTTTGCAAGTTGTATAATAATCATCGACTTTTAAAAATGTCTAATTTTGATAATATTTTATCAGTAGCATAGCTACTCATACAGTTTTTAAAGAGGTAAAAACAAATTACAAAATTTTGCATCTTAATGTACCATTTTTAGAACATGTCTTTCTACCCATAAAAATATCAAAAATATCAATGGCTGAAGAATGCTGCCTACTTTACATTTGCAACATGTAAAGCGTAGATTTTTTAAAAACCAATCTAATATCTAGTAACAATGATGAGTTGATGAGAAAAATTACAATAACAAAAAATAATAAGGTAATATAAAACATAAAATAACAAATAATAAAGTGTGTACTTATAATAACATCAGTATAAAACAATTTGAATAAATAGTTTTTAATTATTCTAACTATTCACTATTGTTTTAATAAAAACTTAAAAGCTTTTAGCACTATCTTAAATGTTTTTTATCTGCTCAGGCAAATTAATAGAAAATACCTTCACTACAATTTTTGTAATATTAATGTATAAGTTCTATACAAATATATTGTGAATTGGGCCATTGGCGGGGATCACGGGGGGGGGGGGGGTGATTCTAAAAACCTTTAAACTTAAAAAAAATGTTATATTTATTTTTATTTCAACAAATCTCTTACTAAAAAAAAAGGGTAGGTATTTTAAAAAGCATTAGTTTTATGTTTTAAGGTTTTTGTAAGCCTGATCTCCGCCAATTATTGGACATTGTCCGTATGAATTTCATAAATAAATAAATAAGTCATAACTAATGTGAAATTAATATGTTGAATTCACAAAATAAACTTCTAAACTCTGGAAAGCATTTGCTCTTTCTAAGCGAATTTAAGAGAAATTAAGTATTGACTACAGTTTATAAGGCCTCAATACCTCAATAAAAAATATATTTTCTTTTTTATATATATATTTCCACCAAATAAAAATAAGAAATATTTCCATCGTTGAAATTAATATTGAGTATAAGCAATTGGGTTTTTTATTCTATGAATCTAAAATAACTAGTTAACTCTTGATGTAAAACATATACAACACTCTTTAAGTCGGATTTAGGGTAAATTAGTTTTACATAATTTGAATTAGTTAATTCACATTTTAAATATGCATTATGACTAACTTCCGGTTAAAAAATCATGAATATAACATATAACACTATTATAATCAAATTCTTAGATTATTATATTATACATGAATTTAATATTAGATTGAATTTATTTTGTTTTATTACTTTACACCTACGTTTTTAATACTCAAATATAATCTGCAATGAAAAGCAGGAATTAGATGAATGAGTATTATACAAATTCAGTTTAAATCCGTGCATGTAAACATAGTGTGTTTAACTGAGGTTTTGTTTTCTACCTTAAGATAATTTATGCACAGGCATATTCGGCATTTTTTTTTTTTTTTTTGAGATGGGAATGGATTAATGAGATATTTTTTATGACCAAAGACAATATATTATGTCATTGGAAATTTGAATTTAGGTAAAAGGATTCGATGGTTATAACCTATTCCTTTGAATACGTTCATGAAAACATGAAAGATTGAAAAGTGAAATTTGTCCATTTTTTTAATGTATAGTAAATAAAGTGAGTAAATTAGTTGACTTGTTACTAAGTTACATTTCTGTAACCGATTTTGTAACGTTAAAATATTCATAAAAATGTTGGATTGGCTCCTAAGCTAAAAATTATTTATATATTAATATAAATAAAGGTTACTAAAAGGTCAGGCAATGCAATTTAATATCAATGAAATTGAATACCAAAAATAATTTATGCATCGTTCATTGGAAATAAAAATTAGTCTCAAAATATTTTTGCAAAACTTATACTATAATAAATAATTGTATTTAGTAAAAAACAAGCATTGATAATACATACCTATATTTAGTGAATGTGCTATTGAATGGTGGCAAGGGTACAATAGCCAAGAAGCCTATTAATGCCGCAAAATAGATACCAGTGTTCAAAAAGCATTTTAAACAACCCTAGAAAAAAACGTATAAAAGTATTTCACACATATAAAATTGTTTTAGAAACAAAAACTAGGCATATCTATAAAAATTAATTGTCTGTATTTAATGTTATAATAAGTGTACTACACAATATTTGTATTTAACCTTTATTTTGTTTCTAAAAATTGTAAATATTCTATATAAAAAAAATAAATAAATAACGTGGAAATACTGTTTTTTGTATAGGTAAATCAAATAAACTAAAACGGATAAATTTAACTTTTCAGTATTTGTAGGATATTATCTCAGAGTAAATAAACAAAGTACTCGAGGAATGGAGAGAAGTACTTAAAGTAAGTATACCAACAATAATTTCAATTGTAAAATGCTATAATGTCTACAATGCTGTATACATAACAGAAATGCTATTAGGCTAAGAAATTAAAATGATTATAACAAAAAAAGGTTTAGTGTATCTATAAGGAGTACTAATAAATAAACACCAACGAAGATGAAAAGAGAATAACAACATATTATACTCTCAGTCTGTCGTTAGCGCTAAAAATAACAACATTGTTACTGAAAATATACATATACGCTTAGAGTGTATTATTTTTATGATTAAGGGTTTAAATATTAATTTCTTTACTTATATATTAATCATAAGTTGCTCAAGTTTTTTCTAGAATAACAACAGTTTAAAGTGGTAAACATTTTGTGATGGCGAGTGGTAACGTTCCTCTTTTTAGAAGGCTTGTCTTATTGAAAATGAAAGAAACATGTTTTTGAAGATAATGAAGATCCAATTGGTTTACTTTATGTAGGTTAAAAACCATTTGAGAAGTTAACGTTCTTGTTACATTGCAGATACACGGTGTCAAGAAAGAAAATAGTATATAATATTATATTTTAGTTAAAACTCACCATTTTCTTTGTGCCTATGTTTAATCAATTCTGTTCTAAATAGAGACGCTCAATTTTAACAAACTTAAAAATTAAGAACTGCAAGTTTTACTATCATTTGATGGTAATAAAAAAATGACGTGTGAATAATACCGCAAAACCGGTATTACCGTGTGAGTATCTCCACTGGTCGACGGTCAGGTTGTATTTTTTTTAACGGTGATAATATAGTCATGACCTGCTATAGTAAAAAAATTAGAAGGTAGTTTATAGGTCTTTAGTCCCCACTGACAACTGTCGGTAGATAATTAATGCTTTACTATTCAAATGAATCGAACAGATGTTTGTTAATATTTAATAATAATTACTTAACATTTTAACGAGAGACGAGTGGCGAGAAATACACAGAAGATAATATCACTGATTAGATTAGGGATCAACAGGCAACAGGTACCGAATGCCTAACACCAATCATTAACTGATAGCGTTTAAATTGATAAATGATATCAAATCAAATAATTTAAAATATAATATTTAATAGCCGTAAGTAATCAGTACCCACCTATTAACTACTAAGTTTAAAAAAACTGTATAGTAGACTGTAGACAGTAGTACTGCTAGACGCTAGTTGCTACAATGCGTCATAATTATGTATAAAAAAAACTGAATTTCAATGACTAGTTAAACCATGTCGTTAGGAAATATCGGTGAAATTTAAATGATTTTGACTAACCGACAATATTACTTTCCGTCGTAGGTATAAATTAAATTTGTTGAGTACCTACTCGTTTTCATATAGGTACATAGTTTATAATTAATGCACTCCTACTTATTACCATTTACTAAACGACGAAAACATTCAACCGTTTAGAGACTATGCTACATGATAAAACATTGTTTAGCCACCATTGATTTTCTAGAATGATTAAGTAGCTGGTAGAGAATAAATTAACAGAAAACCGGTGCTCGGTAATAAAAAAACCAAACGTTTCTTTAGTGTTTTAGCGCATAACAATTTTTATCAAGTATATTATGAGTTTAGACATTAAAAAGCCAGTAGAGCGGGATAAGAACATAGGCAGTGAGGACGGAGCGTAATGGAAAGGTCAAAAGTGGGGCACCAAGATTTTTTTAATAGGCAGGGGGTCCAAACATGAAAAATTCGTTCATAGCAGAACTTAATTTCATAACGCAATATTTAAATATAACTTTACCGAAAAAACTTCGTTAATAATTCTAAAAATATAGGTACAATAGTAATAATTATACAAAATTGAAGATTATAAATGAAAAAAGGAGAATACCTACGTATAAAACTCTATTTGGGGTCCTAAATCCTGACAAGTAATGTATAAATTATTTTTCACCTAGTTTCCATAATCTAAGAATACAGATGCAGTCCGCTTATTATTTTAGTAGCAGATTGCAGTATTCAGCGTGGCAGATAACTTTGTACCAAATACAATTTATCAATTATAAAATATTCAGAAAGGACAAAATATTTACAATACAAATTTCAAATCAACATTTTTTTTTTTTCATTTATACGGTCCAGAGAGGATTATCCGGACCCAGAGTCCCATCCCCTTGGTTGTGACTTGTGCCACTGGCAATCAGCATGGTAGTTGCGCTGAGCTAAGTAAACAATAAAAAACATAGCGCTCACGACAGGAGTCAGGACGAGTATTTTTTCCTACTATAGTTCCCACCTAGTGAACTAAATTTTGACTTTTTATATACATATTTATGTGTTGATAACGGTGTTACTTTAATTAGTTCCTACTTATATTATGTCACATATTTTAAGGCTTATGTTAAAACACTAACATTTCTGTTTTTTTTACTTAGCGACTATTTACACTGATAGCTAACGAAGTGTTTTTGTTGAGATTATTATAATTGAAAGTGACGAAGTGGTTTAAAAATCACTTTTAATCAACGTTTCGATGAGCGTCTGTCTTAATATAAACATTTTTATAATCGTGTTTTTAGGTTTCTTGGTTTATTATCGTTAAAAAAAACATTAGCTCTAGTAAGTTGCTGTCAAACAGGGATGGGAACGGGATGTATTTTAAGTACTTTTTAGTATATTGTGTTTTCTGTCTCAAAAAATGAAAGGGCTTATGATTTTTGTATTTTGTAAATGTATATCGATAAAACTATATCTATAAAATGTACCATACAAATTTAAAGCTAATTAGAATAAAAAAAAAAAAAAAATGTGAATTGTAATTTAGGATTGAAAAATATGTAAATCTTTTGGATATTTTTGACGATTTTAAATAGAAAAGGCGGTGATTTATTTAACGTTTGCCCTAATATGTTATTTCCCTTTAAATATTATTTTTATTTACAATTATATTTGTTTTTTCCCTTTAAATTATAATTAATGCAATATGTTGGCATTTTATTATTCTATTTTAACAAGTAACAACATAGGTGTGATAGCATAAATATTAAATACTAAGACCATTAGACATTGGCTAGGAACTTAAAGTGTTTAATGCGCAGATGAATGCAAAATTACATAATCAATGACCAGCGAGGGAAGAGGTCAACCACATCTTTAAAAAAAAATATTTATACTCATGTAAGAATAATTGCAAATAAAACATTTTATAATAGGGTCATGAGTTCACATCATCATGTTAAACTACAATAAGTGTGTACATACAAATAGTATGGTAATAACTTTGTAGCTATTTAATATAAGTATATACTATTTTCTTCATTATAGTTTTTAATTTTTAAATACTACCAAAACTACTATTTAATGATTTAATTTGACATAAAAATATACATTTTTATTATTGAAAGGTATACCAATTTTTAAGTTGATCGTTATTAATTTAGACCTTAACCAGCTATGGCCCAGCAAACTTATCTTACAACACTTCACTGATCCAAAAAAATTTCTTTAAAAGAACCATTAGTTCCCTTTCATCCATTTTTCTTAATACCCCAGTTTCCACGCCATAAGTAATTACTGGACGTAATAGGGTAGTATATAATTGTTTCTTCATTTCTTTCGACAGAAACCTCGGCCCTAGTATTTTTTCGAGCCCATAAAGCCATTTGTTACCTGACAGATTTTTTGATGCTACCTTATCAATCTATTTTTTTTCAATTTATCGAACTCGAGTATTTAATAAATTATTTGGCTCTGGTCTCTGCTAAACTTATAGTTTCCCATTTTTAAGGACACATTTTCACGCGGTCTCGTCTCCACACTCTGCTTTGTTTCATGTACCTGTAGCCCAACATTTTCCTAGGTCTTTCCTTGTGTCCACAAGTACCACATCACCCGCATATTATGCCAACACCACCATGGATGATTTCTGAATTGTCTTTCGCGCTTGAGGTTTCAATGGGTCTTGTTAATTTCTTAAATACTATATTAAATAAAACAAGTCAAAGCCACATTTTATCGATACTGGGTCTGTTTCTAGATTTTCTATTTTAATATTAACTGGTGTTTCCATAATACTTATCTCAATCAGCTTTATTAATTTTCGCGGGAAATTAAATTCCCTCGAAATATTGATCAAACTTATTCTGTGTATACTGTCATACGCTTTCTTGAAATCGATACAAATCCCTTGAATCTTTTTGTCGAACTGCCATGTTTTTTAGAACAGCTGTCTGCGAATAAATATTTGGTCCACCGTCAATCTTCTTGATTGTTCTACAGTCTATACCCAAACAAATTTAGAGCTGATTTAACTGTTTTTAAGGTTAAGTACCTTTGATGAACAACTTCTGATACAGTTACTTTTTATAACATAATAGGAATTCGGTCAGGTGGTTAAAAAGAAAAACAATACTTACAGCTTTGCATCGAAGATAATATGATTATAAATGACTCCACTTAAAATACAAATTATGTAATTGGTAATTACAAAAGGTGTTATTATTTTTATTATGTAAATTGTTATCTTAACTTGTTAATTGTTGCGTAAGTATAGGTATTATATGAAATACAATTTGTTTTAAACCGAAATAGTATTCTATATTTTTAAAAATATCATCACTAATATAAGTTAATATACAAATAAAGTACTTTTTTTTAAAATTTAATTTCAGGGAGCGTTGTGTACCAAGTCGTATTACTTATTAAGTTGATTATTCAAAAATTAACAAATACACAACAATGCATTTTCGAGGTTAAATATGTTGAATAGTTTCGTATCTAGTAAATACAAATATAAATTATACATTAGATGGATGATGCTAACATTGAAGCCATATTTTTGTCTACTAATGGCGCTTTCGCTAAGCAGTGTGTTATATAACACTTCATTCCTCAAAACCTCAATTAACTTATAAATATATTGTTAAAAATGTATTTATTATTAATATTATAACCTGTTAGCGTAGACATTTTGGATAAAATTTTACGAAAAAAAAAAATAAACATTATATTTTATTTTTGTAATTTAATATTTTCTTTAAGTGCCTTAATTTTTAAATAATTTAGCACAATAAGGTAAATATTACATTATAGACATACGTTTGTACACCTATATTGTCAATCATTAAAACTATTATTAATTGATTATTGTTTAAAAAAAATAAAACAAAAAATATATGAAAAATACAACAAATACCATAAGTATACATTCAAATTTCCTGAAAAGCATCTACGATTCTCCCCGGCTTAGGCACTAATCGGACTTCCGCATATAACTAAGAACATATAATTCCTTAGCTAGATGACTTCCTATCCAGTTACGATATTAGACTGTCCGAGCATTGTTTCGGAAATCGAAAAATAAAGTTAATAAAAAAACCAATATTAAATCGATTAGCATTGGACGTTTGTAACCTTAATACACGTGATACGTGACATGGTAAAAAAAGTAAGTCATCCTCCCAAGAAATCCCAACAAGACTATAATATGTGTTTTAGAAACCTAAGCCATATTGGATCGGTCGCAATAATAAGTACATGATCAAATCCAGGAACTTAATTTTACGCTATTAAGAAAACCAAAAAATATATATAACTCTTACCATTAGTGATTAGTCTATAGAACATAACATGTATAATTAACTTTTTTTTTAATAACACTTTAAAAATAATTTAAGTTTCGTTAAATTATTTTTGTTTTAAGTTGTCTTGTAGGTAATTTCAGGATTACTTTTTGTTCCACAAATAGTTTTATTCCATGAGACATATGTTTCAAAGATACTATTATCCAAGATTATGGCTTGTTCCAACCACGTTTTTTCCGCTAAACAGTTATGCCAACGGACGTTTTGTCCAAATTGTAATTGTTCCAATATACATTTAGCCCAAGATCATTTATTTCCAAATGAGTTGGTTTCACAATGCATTTGTTCCAACAAACAATTCATGCTAAAATATTTTGGTACAAAATGTTAAATGGAAAAAATGTTTATGGGAACAAAACATTTTTGGTTTAAACAAAATAACTAGGCTTATATAATAAAGGTTTTGGAAATTAATTGTTAACATGAAAATGTTACAACAATATTTGTAACGGAGCAACACAACATCTAAAACGGCCTTTCTCAAGGCCACCAACGATCCGTACCGAATAGCAAACCCGATGACCGCCACCAACGATCACACCACGCGGCCGTACCAAATAGTAAACACGAGGACCAAAAAACCACTAACAAAAAATCGACTAATGGGATTGCAGGGTTTTTATGAAACAATCATAAATACCGACCGCAATCCCATAATCGACACAGTCTTCTTCCAACCATCCGGGTATTATCATACACTGGATCAATTGGAAGCCGACACCTCTCCAATCAACCGCCAACATCTCAACACTCTACTACCAGCAGTAGCAAGCGGCACCAGCAGTAGCCACACCAACCACAGCGGCCCCAGCAGCACCGGGACCGACATTAGCGGTATCCGCAGTAGACTTGCCGACGACTCCCACGGCTCCACCGACGGATTCATCCCACATCGAAAACTGTCCTTCTTAGGGACGGCGCCCACCAAAGTAACGTGATTAGTAACATGACGTGTGATTTGTTTGTAACAAGTCACTCAGGAATTTTTATTTAAATTGAAAAATCATATAATCGCGCCCACCGACCTGACATGTTAGATCACGTGTTATTTGTACGTTGCTTGTCATAAAAAATAGTAGCGCATGCACTACTTTTTGTCATTTGTCACGGTCTTCCGTGGTCAATGACCCGATGGTACGTCCCTCGAAGACACGGCGGCCGTTGTCGGCTGCGGTCGGTTCTTCGCGTCGTCGTCTGATGACCGCACCGTCGGTGGTCGACCAATCAGAAGCCGTTGTTTGGTTTTCTGTTCACTAGTATATATATTATTATTATATAGTTTATTTTTATGTGTTGGTTCCTAGCGCGTGAATTGTTAAAAATAAATTAAAAATAATTAATTAATAAAGTAAATACAAGCTATGAAAGACGATCCTGAATTTAATATACATTTTGTTGGACTTGTTGAGAGTCATCAATGTTTATATGACCATCACCAGTCGGACTACTCAAACAGAAACAGGCAGGATCAAGCTTGGGAAAGTATTAGCCGAAAAGCTAATGGAACAGGTTAGTGTTTAATTATTTTATTTTAGAATTATTTAAAACTGTAAAAAAGTAATACTTTACAATTTTATTTTACAAAAAATTGTTTTTTTTTATAAAAATTAAACAGTATAGTTGTATTGCCACGGCAACGATGCGTATGGTTTTAAAAAATAATTACAAAGTCTATCTCTAGATTCAGTTGCTGAATTTGACGGTCTAGTTCTACTTCTGTTAGATTCTGGCGCATGAATCTGAATTCCATTACTAGATACTTGTGGTTCTTGCAATGTAGAGTAAACGCCATCGTGGGTACGTATAAAATTGTGTAAAGCACACAAGGCCTTAACTATAGAATCAATTTTTTCAACTTTACGACTTATTGGACTTTCTAATATTCTGAATTTTGATGTAATCATTCAAAAAGCACATTCTATAGATTTACGTCCACGAGAAAGTCTGAAATGTAACAGAAATTTATATTTATAAGACTATAATAAGACAATACAATTTTTAAATTTGTATAGAATATAATAGTTAGGCAGGAAAATAAATATTCTTTAAATAGGTAACAGTCTTGATACTTAATTTATATATATATATGTATTTTTTTAGTATTAAAATACCGATTCAGATATTATGTTTTTTTAAATTAAAATTACCTATAGTTGAATATACGCTTAGAATTTGTTAACTGTCTTCTTGGGTAAGGTCTCATTAAATTTTCCACTAGAGGAAAAGCTTCATCCGCAACAAAATTAAATGGATAAGGTGGTTCGTTTTTTTCTCCTGGCAAAGTTGATGGTTCTGGTAAATCTAGATCATTTTTCAGTAATTGTTGACTAAAAGAACATTCCTTAAAAACATAACATCACCAATTAGTTTAACAAAACCTGTCTAGGAGTCACAAATCAACATAGCGTTGAGGACCAAAAGTAATTAAGTATACATTTCCACTCTTAGATTCATAAAAGCAAAAAAATAATATACACAGCAACGCAGCCTCTTTTTTACCTATTCTAATAAATACATTTTTAAGTGCTATTTTTAGAGCATATACTTCTGGGCACTATTTGTAACTAATATTTAATTTTTTAATTATATAAAACACAAAAGTAGTAATTTACTATTTAAACAAATTAAATAAATAGAACGCGTCCCATAGATTGAACCATTATTTAATGTGAATTTTTTTTTATTACATTATTTGTTATGCACAAATTTTATAACAAAAATATATTCAAGTCTTAAACAATTATTTACAAAAAACAACACAATTTGTATTTACCATTATGACATATTTGATATTGTGTAACCCTTAAGTTTTTTATGCAACAAGTTAAAAAATCAGGTAATAGATATATACTTTTTGATTAAATACAAAAAAATAAATTAATGGGCTTGCGACTGTGATGAATATAATTTATCAACGTGCATTGTAAAGCAATTTTTTACTAAAACTTAACATAAAGGTATCGACTATCGACTACGTTTTCTTATTACTTGTTCTTATTGTAAAACAGTGTCTGTAAAATTTTTCTTTTAACTATTCTAAAATATTAGGAAATAATAATCGCTTAAGCCGATACTACAAACTTCAGAAGAGACGACGAGGAGTTCAAAACTTTTTTAAGATTTGAAAACGGATAAAATGGGAAATTTAATTTTTAAAAATTCCTAGTTCTATTTACTCCCAATTTTATCTCAGTCCCGAGCCTTTTAATAACATTTTATAATTACTTTTAAATAATAATATATAATATTTTCTATAAAGATTTTAATTATGAAATTAAATATAAAGAATTGTTTAAAAAAACAAATAAAAAATATACTGAGTGATTCTTTCAGCGCTTTACACTAGATTATTCATAAAGTAATAAAACGTTGTAGTTTTTCTTTTTGAAAACATTATGTATACATTAAATTACAAAATAAGATAATATTCAATTTTTTAATATTTTATGGTTTTATCAACTTATAAAAATTAAATAGTAGTAATTATTCAAAACCGATTATCGACCAGTCAACATTTTTAGTAAATTTTTCATAAATATGTTTTCAAATGGAAAAACTACAAAATTACAATTATTTTAAGAGTTAAGTAATGTAGGTCGTTAAATAATCACCCGATGAAATAAAAATTTTGTTTTTAAAAATAGTTTACATTTTTGTAGCAGTGTTTTGCTTATTTTATTTTTGATAAGTAAATACTAAAAATGTTATTATTTTTTAATTCTGATGCATTATACTTTTATACATTTTTTAATAACAATTGTTCAACCAACAATAAGGAATTTAATTAAATGAACTTAACCCTTTTCAAATAATAATGAGTTACTTAGCCTCTTCATAAATAAAATTACTAAATCATAAATGGGTTTGTGTGCATGAGAGCGATATAAACCCAAACTACTTGGCTAACATATTCGATTAATTTTGACTAAGGTTTTGAAACGCCATATAACATAAATAATAATACAAGTTACCTACCTTTAGTATATTATGTATGTAAATAATATCATATACAATTATTATTTATATAGTTTATATTGGAAGTTGTATTTTTTGGAATACTTAATCCAACGTTTATTTACTCTTGTTCCAAAAATACTTTGTGCCAATTATCTTTTTCTCGAAAATGTTTAACTTCCATGAACGTATGTTTCACTACAGTACTGTTATGCCATAACATTTTTCTTCCGCAAAACAATTGTTCCAAATAACAATTATTCCATACATCTTATGTCCCAATACACGTTTGTGTCCAACAAACATTTGGAACAAAGGTTCATTTTAATAAAAAAATTATGAAACAAATATTACCTACCCGTAATTGCATTTATCAATACGACGGCCTCCGAGAAAAACGGGGTTTAATCTATTTTTGTCAAAAATAGTTACGCAAATTAATGAGCTAGTTTTTTACATTTCAAACAGAACTTTATACAGGTAGTATATAAATATATGTATAATATCATTGAGTATATACTGAGTCAATATATATAGAGTCAAGTGCTACACTGGTACAATCATGATTTGTGTATTTTTACATATATATAAAGTTTTATAATAACCGTCTGAGAATCATATTACCTACTTTGAAGTATTTGACTGTGTTTTACTTACACACTTAAATCGAATTCAAACGTAGGTAGGATGCAGACTGAGATAGCCTCCATCTGCTTCCTTGCGACTACTTCTATACAAACAATGTGTACCTATATAATTAAACTTAGAACAAACATATCCAATAATAATCCAAAACGTTATTTAGTGTTCCTATGCTTCTAGAATTTGATTTGATTTATTTTTATTATAGTTTCGTATAGGTCATGTCAAACGCAGCTTAATAATATTTTGTACAGTATTATATTTTTATTGATTAGTAGGCTTCAGTCCCCATAGATTTACCAAAGATCATTTTTTTTTTTATAAGATAAAAAATTATTTCTGAAAATGTATAAATTAATTTATTAAGGACGTACGTGTGTTGATTTTTTTATCAAATACATACTACAAACCAAAAATGATATACAAATTTGAAAAAAAATCTGAGTACTGGTATACTTAGCTAGTGCTGGCAGTAGTTCTTTTATTTTTAGTCAGCAATAGTTCAAAATGTCATCTATATATGAGTGTGCAGAATGCTGATTATAGTTTATTGAATAAAATAATTTGCATTAGGAGCTCTCTATAATCTATATGATAATGGAATTCTAAATATATTTCATAAGTAAATATTCTGGTAATGTTTATACTTAAGATTATTCTTAGAAAAATTAAAACAATGCAAAATCATAGGTTTTCCCTAGAAGGAAATTATGGATCATGAATATTATGTCTAACGGTACTTGGAGGCTGGAAGACGAAAATAAGACACATTAACGTCAAAAAATCGATTAACCTATCAACTAAATTTAAAATTTAACTTTCGTATCGCATGTTGGGGGTGGGAGAAGGAGTGATAGGGGAGGGACCTGATATAGCTTAACTCTAATCTGTTACCGGATTTCTAAGTAAATGTCTAATTGTAAGATTAAGTTATTTTATATTAATGCTCGTTTTATTTTTTATCATTATCATTTACATTATAAAATGTTTAAAAAAAAAGAATTTTGAATACTTGGCTCTATGATGTAACCCAATTGAATAGTTAAATAGATAATTTTAATGTATCTAATGATAATACAATGTTTGCTGTAAAATATTAACAAAAATCTGTACGTAATGTTATAATAATAGGTCCAGCTTTAGTTTACTTTGGATGATTCATTTCAAATTATTACAAAACGTGAGTCGAGTACACGAGGCTTTAAATTGACCAAATATTTTTATTATTATCTTACACAAAAATCGTTTAATTAACCAACATTTTATAGACATACATGTTGTTTAATCAATGTTGAAACATTTTATTTTATTTAACGGAAAGATCCAGCTATAATTGGTAACTAAAGAGCTAGTGGTAAATAAAATCAGCCATTTTTCAGCCGAGTCTGCAACCACGATAGAACACTTTCATGTCTCGTTGAAATACCGAATAAATTTAAATTAGTTGTGGAATTATAATAAAATAAAAAAAATTACATGGAGCTTCGAGTTACAGCATAAAGCCAAGGAGATAAAAAAATTATGTACAATCAAGTTTCTGGCTAAAATTGTAGTGTTTATTATCTGGCCAAAAGTAACTTAACATAAAGAATTAAACTATTTTGAATTTATTATTTAGTTCTAATTTGAACGTTGAACGTACAACATATCTCTTATCTACTATATCTTACCCCTCTTCCCTACCCACTATCTCCCGTCCCTATCACTCACCCCTATCTCCCACCCTATCCCTACTCCCTAATCTCTCACCCCTATCTTTCCCCCTATATCCCTCTCTATCACTCAACCTTATCTCCCACCTCTATCTCCTGTCCCCAACCCCAACCCTATCCCACCCCCACCCCTTATCTCCTACCCCCTGTCTCCCACCCCCAACGTCATCGTCATCCCCATTTCTTTTTAGGTAACGCTTTTTTGGTAACGCTTTTTTCGGTTATTTGCCAGGGTTATGTGCCAGAGCTAAGACATGAAAATGTCAAAAAAGTAAAGACATTTTAGTACTGATGGAAATATATTATATAAGATATTAGTGGATTAAAAGAAAATTATTAATTTTGAGCCTTTAAGCGTTATGACACTGAAATGGTATTATTTTTACAATGGTGTGGTTTTATTTAATTGTGTATTTGCCCCCTTCCTTAACTAATTTATGCCAGGAGGGTTGAACACTTTTTCTTTCACTTTTTCATGCGCAATTTAAGGACTCATTACTTAAGTTCTAAAAATAAGACTAAAGATAGATCTAGAGCAATGTTATAATACGTATAGTTTGCTTAAAACTTTTTTTTTTCATTAAGAAAAAAATAATAAAAATAATAATTTTACCATATTACATTACCATGATGTTATGTGTGAATGAATCAATAGTAAACAGGTATCAGAAACATATTTTCCTTAAATTGTTGATTATGATGTAGGGATAACAACAGCAACAACCTATTTTAGATAAACGTATCCATCCCATCCAAATAAAAAAATCAAATTTCATGCACATTTTTGCCTTTACATTGTTTTTATCGGTATTGATATTTTTACCATTTGCGGATTGGCACCAAAAAGTGTATTTAAAAATGATATTATAACAAAATCCTGAAAACCCGTGAGTTCTTAGATCCCAATGTGCTATAATCTCACTATGCTTGTTTATTTTATTTATTAGTTTTGTTTGTACTGTTCTAATTTATAATGTGTATGATAATTGATATATTGTAATGTTTTTTCACACCATTTCATTGTTATCTAGGCCATGTAATATAGGCAAACATTTAACATGAATATAAAATGTTTGTCAATTGATATTTTAGCTTAAGTTAAATTATTATTAATTTCAGTACACGGTGACCAAGTGAAAACACGCAATTTCCACAATACAATTTGAACAATATATGTTGAATGTTGATGGTAATATTATTATGTATTTTTGACATAAAGTTCACTATAATAGCATTAAGTAACGTAAATAATAGCTTTATAAATAGTATAACACAATAAATATATTTACTTAAAATGATAAATATTAAAATTATAGTTTTTACAAAATAATAATTATTCATACGTAAATAGCGCAGGTACACTGAGGTAAACAATCGGTTTGTATGAGATTATAATTAGAGATGCATGTTCCTTAAGTTTTTATAGTAAATTTACCGGTAAGGAAAATTTACCTTTTTTAAACATAATTTTACTAAGAAAGGTTGTCTCGCGAGGTCATTACATAAAAGCTATCCTCTTATTTTCAAGCCTTGAAAATATGCAATAGTAATAAATAGATAATTAATTTTTTATAGATTTGAATATTGTACAAAAATATGTGAGTAAGAAATAATGAAAGGATAGATTGTTCAAACCCAATAAATTTGGGTTATTGATCATTGATTGAGTGGATTTTTTTTTTAAACATCGTTTTAGTAAAACTTTTACAAATATGCTTAAATTGGATAAATATCTACAAATTGAAAAACGGAAAAATGCCTACGATTTGTTTATTATGTTAACATACTGCATAGACTTGTCATATTTTGATATTTACGATATTTTGAGGAATGAACACTCTAAATATTTATAATATTATTTATGAAATCCATAAAATATTTAACAAACTTAACAAAAAAGAATTTCAACGTGCAGACATTAAAACGGTTAAACGGTTAATCATGAATATTTGTGTTCGTAATTAAAAATAGAAATATTCAAGAAAAAAATGTATTTAGCTCATGGTTAAAAATGATAAACATCAAATTAATTTTGAACTTTAATTAAAATATAAAATACCAACACTGGTAATAAGGAAATTAAATTTAACGACTTATGAGATAAATGTCAATAAATAGGTCACCGGTAATTTACCCAAAAAAATTTCTAAAAATTTGCATCTCTACCTATAATCTGCTTATATGATTTTTGGAAATATACACGCATATATAGAGCGGCAAAATTACTATTTTTTCGGTCAGATGTCTGGCAAATGATCGAAATGCTTCTGTGTCAATTTCAATGGCCTGGTCAGGTCAGGACTTTGATTGTTGCTCGGGATTTGTGGAAATAGCGTTGACGCTATGTTAACGTAGTGTGCGTTCTGTGAAAAAAAAACATGATGTTGTTCTGTAAGGTAATTATTCTAAATAATAATTGAAAGCTGTTTTTAATGAGTTTATTAGCTTTGTAGTTTTGTTCACACAATTTTAATAAGTGTACTGTGATGCTAATGACAATGCTTTAAGTTTGTGAATGAACTGATTGAAAAATTACGCATACAACAATTTGATAACCGAAACGATAGATACGCTAAAATGAAGATCAGGAAAGAAGACAATATTCTAGCATTTTTATTAACATTAGTAATTTATTTGATAATAATATAGGGTGTCTCAAAAAGAACGCCGGATTTAAATCTGCTATAAATTAAATTGATTTCTCTTAAAAAAACATATCAAATATATCATTCTCTCCAGGAGAAGTTTAGATTTAACAGTGAAAAACAATATCGGGCATATGACCCCCCCTACTAGCCCTGCAAGCGATTATTCTTTCCATAAAATGTACCATCACTCGATGCAAAGCGCATTATTTTCACCGATGAAGCTCATTTCCATTTAAACGGGCTCGTAAACAAGCAGAATTGTCGAATATGGGAATCTGAGAACCCAAGAGTGATCCAAGAAAAAAAATGCATCCTCAAAGAGTTAGGTTTGGTGTGGAATTTGGAGTGGGGGTTTGATCGGTCCGTACTTTTTCGAAAACGAAGAAGGAAATACTGTTACAGTGAATGGGGTTCGTTACCGTTCTATGCTTAGTAATTTTCTTTGGCCTCTGATTTGGCCTTTGATTTTTTCTTATGGGGATACACTAAGTCACGAGTTTACCAGAACAAAGTCCGAAATGTCTTGGAACTTAGGTAAAAAATTCGTCATGTCCTCAACGAACTTGATGGAGCAATGTGTGATGGTAAATTTTATGGTAAGAATAATCGCCTGTAGGGCTAACAACTAGTATATGCCCGATATTGTTTTTCACTGTTAAATCTAAACTTCTCCTGAAGAGAATGATATATTTGTTATGTTTTTTTAAGAGAAATCAATTTAATTTATAGCAGATTTAAATCCGGCGTTCTTTTTGAGACACCCTATAGAACATGAGTTAATTCTAAATGAAGAGTTCTCGTGTATAACAAATATCATATGAATTTCAATGAAAAACGAACTTAGGGCGTACAAAAATGTTGCGTTCTGAAAATATTTCTTAATCAATACTTTATAATTTAAAACGAGATAATGATTGTGTTTAGTTTATTATCTTGAAGGTTAGTCAGAATTAAAGTACTTTTATTGGTTCTATTTCAATTAAGAAATCTGTTGATGATATTTTTGGGAACCCAAAACCTATTGGAAATTTTAGTACAGCATTGGAATACGTTAAATACAATAAAAAGATAAGAATCATCGAGAAGAGCTTATTTAATACAATGGGCATTTTTTTTGGCGTCGATAAGAGTATTGTCATTACAACTTGGATACACCTAAAGATAAAATGGGTCTAGAAACATTTATATACGAATATATATCATTTCAAAGCTTTGAGTCACCTTTAAATATTATTTAGATTAAGTTCAAATGTTGACGTTTTCTTACTTTAACCCAAAATTTAAGATTGTTCGAATAAACAACAATTTTTTTTGGGGGGGGATCTAATATACTATATATATATAGTAGATATAATAGTAAATACCTTAGATTTTTCTCTGAACGTTTTGAGTTTTTCGAATTCGTACAAGTCACTTTCAGGGTATTTAAACGAGAAACCGTCAAAAAACGGATGCCGAAGCAGTTGATCACATGTCCATCTTCTCAATGGATCTTTTTCTAGGCACATCTAAAAAATAATAAAAATAAAAATAAAAAGTTATGTATTTATAAACATTAGTTAAAAATAATAATGTATTAACCCATTTATGGAGATTCTATAAAACTAAAACTTAAATACATGGGCATAAACTTAGAGTAAAGGTGTGAGAGAAGAGGGTTCCAAGATATTTTATATAAGTACAAAATGTCGCTTGGTCCTTTAACATAATAATTAAAATTACCAATGCATAACTACCAATAAAAGTTGTTAATTGTAGTCTGCCTTTTTTTTATCAGTTTTTATAATGAAAAATCCTACTGAAAATTCGTAAATCAATTATAAATAGATATGTTATTATTATTACCTTCGATTTATTCATCGTAGATAACGTTTAGAAAAATGTATTTGAGCACATTTATTTACATTACTTTTTAAACGGTTATCCACATACCAATTTGAAAAACGAACAGATTCCTTCAGTTATAACTTACAATTGTCTAATGCATTAACCGCCATATAAATTTTTAAGTCATCTTCATATAGTGAGAACCGGAATACACTATTTAAGTTTTTTAAAAAAATTTTTATTCGTATTTGTTAATAACTAATAAGAATAGCAATAAATAAAAACACAGGCATTATTGCTAGATAATACCGCGCAGGATAATTACCCAAAACTTAGATAAATACGTTTTTACCGTGTTAATTTCTTATAAATGATAACATCTTTCATGATTGGGATAAGACTCGTGTAAATGCTAAAGATAGGAAAATTTCGTTGTCTTGCAATCATGCCTGTTTATTTAGTCATACATAAGTAATAACAATAACAAAGGGGATAGGTTGATCTAAAATTTTGACTTGCTGAGTCTCCTACCCGTTAAAAAGGAACCTGACCACTATAATAATGGGCCACCAACACCAATAGTACTGAGTAGTAGTGTAAAATTATGGATATCGTATTCTATTTCTGTTGTCTCACAAGATTCGACTCTTTGGACAATGTACAAACTATTCATATCCGCTTCATAGTATACTATAATATGTTATTATTAAGCTAACCTGAAGATAGCCTAAGTTGAAACCACCATTTAGTTTTTATATATCATAAAATATTCATGGTGAAAGGTTTTACTCAAAGTTAATAAAATATTAATAATCATTAATCGTTTTAAAGGCCGATAATCAAAAATAACTATTACTCGTACCAAATATATTTTGATACAGATTTGCTCATCATTGCCTATCCAGAATATTTACCTTTAGGAAATCAAGCAGGTGTGGAATGGACAATGCTTCTTTAGGCAATTTCTTTTCAAGCGGTTCAACCGCTTCCGGATGTGGAAGGCTTATGCCTCGGAAGAACTCGTTCATTTTGAAAATATGCATGTGCCTGGCTATCAAATCGCCTACAGTAACAGTCGAAAATAAGTCGGTTAGCAAGCGATTGAGAAATCACACACACACAAACTTTGTTCTATTGAATAATTTAAATAAAAATAATAATTATTTATAGTACGCGAATTTAGCCGTTTTACTGTTGAAATTGGAAGTGGTCATTATGTGTCGTACATTCAAGAGATGTGTTGTATATTATTCTGCTGTCACATATTTTCCCTATATTAAGTCCTCTCTTTACTTGAATGCACATTAGCCATTTTTAACAATAAGACGGCTTGTCTGTGTATTATAATATCATTGTTGGAGCTAATTGATGTTAATGGACTTGTTTGTTATTTTACCTAGTGTAGAACGTATCAAATAAAGCTGGTCAACGTCAGATTTCCCTGGCCAGAGAGCTTCTCCCCTCACGAGCTCTGCTGATACACAACCTTAAAAAGTAAATTATAAAACTGTTATTTAAGTACAATATTGTTGTTTATATACCTAATAATAAAAAGTATGGTATTAAAAAATGATGTCGGGTACCACGGGTAGCCCATTGGGGAGGGGGTGGGGCAAAATGCGGCACTTGCTTTGACCTAAAAAAATAATAGTTCAATAAATATTACCATTACCATAAAAAAAATGTTTATGTGTTTTTGTTTGTTGAATTAGCATTAAACCTCCATTTAGCTTATTTTTTTGTATTCTATCCCCTCCAAACATTTTACTTATGGGCGCCCATGTGGTGTACTTATGTACATAATACATATTTTAATTATTGTTAAGCTTGAAATAACTGTTTTTCATTTTATTATTATATTTTTTAATGTTTAATTCTACACACTATCGCCACTCAACTAATAAACTACAATATTGTCAATTTGTTATACTTTTGTATATATTATGTACTATAAGAAACGCTGTGATGCTCACCAATCGCCCAAACGTCCACCGATGGGCCATATAGTGTATCGCCAACAAGGAGTTCCGGTGATCTATACCATCTGGTGGCCACATAATCAGTATAATTTTCTCCTGGACCTAAATACAAATACAATATTAAAAATATATTTATTTCAATTTTAAGCACTAGCCGTATAGTTTAAATGGATAAAATATTTATTTATTTACTGTAAGTTTTAAAGTTCAAATGAAGGAGTAACAAATTTATTTATGCTTTGGGATATAAAACCTGACCCCAATTATGTAGGTACACTGGAAAAAAATGAAATTAACTATTATGAGAATGTAGTTTAGGTTACAGGTAGTATATATCAGACGATCCCCGATAACGTAAGACACTCATTTTCTCAGAAAATATTATAATTTAGTAGTTTTTGTTTTTGAAAACATTTTTAATTATTTTATTCTTCAGTGCTATACATTTTTAAAATTATTTATCTTTTTTTAGTATTTTTCAGAACGCAATTAGCTTTTGAAATTAAAATAAACAAATAAATTTAATTAACTTTTTAAAATAAGAATATTTGTCTGAAAACTTTGTCTGGATAACCAGTTTTGAATAATTACTTTTAAAGTTATTAAAGTTTAAAGGTTAGGACAGTAGAAGGGTAAAGCGTAGAAGGTATTATTTATATCTGCGCCCATTTCTTTAAAAATTGTAATTATTTTTCATGAAAATTAGTGTCTAACGTTACGTAATGGATTTCCCTTTATTACATCAGAGTGCTAACTAAATTTAACCATTAAAAATAATTTTACTGTAACATTATTTATTGTTAAGTTACTGTTATAAGATGTTTATCAATGTATACGTAGGTATATATTAATAGATGTATATTTTTAGGAAGCCTAAAGACTATGAAACATTTGTTGAAAAAAGGTGTTTGTTTGAAATTTATATAAAAAAATTCTATTAATTTGAAACGTCATGAAAATAAAACTATTTCACGTGCGTTCATAAAAATCGTTAAATTGACCAGGAGAATTCAATATTTCTCATGTCAAAACTAAAAATTAATCAGAAAAAAATATAAACGGAAATAAATGTGTTGAGGTAATATACCGAAAGCATCTCAGTTCAATTATATTCTGAAGCAGTCATATGGATTCGTGGAAATATCAAAGTTCGAAATAATAAGTAGAAGAACGCAATAAATGAATTAAAATGTCCGATCCAAACACAGCATTGTAAGTGCTTATCTTTCTTTCCTATCGCAGTCGCCCAGATTTTCTCCTACTACTGATATTATTATGTAAGTCAATAATTATTTATTTAACAATAAATAACTATTAAATTAAATCTACAATTTTTCAAACAATTTGATGTAATCGAAACTTATAAAATTTTTATCGAGTTAGTAATTATAATAATAATAGTTAATATTATTTAGTGAAAAATCGAAATCATGTTACAATGCGCATTTTATTAACAAAAACAAATGTATCAGACAAATTAATTCTCACAGCTATGTTTTTCTTAGTATTCTGAAATACTTTTGCTTAATTTTAATAATTATAATTAAAAGATAAATATGCCTCTAAAGGGTGATTGGTTAATTATAGCCCAGTCAATCTTAGAAGTTATTAGACTTTTACAATTTTTTTTTATTGAACTTTCATATTATTTATACTATTAGTTGGGCCAAATTTGATATATATTTCAAGAATAACTTAAAAATTTTAAAAGGCAACCCCGATTTATATTTTGGTGAAAGTATGTATATATTTTTTAAAGTAACCTAGGCGTGAAAACTGGCTAAAGAGGTTAAGAAGTAAATATTACTACACAAATGTACTACTAAGGGCAACGCAGGAAATAAATTTATCATCTTGAAACTAGATATTCACTATTACATTAATGTAACACATATTTTCTCTCTGTAGACTGTAGTTATAAACAATCAACTATGACAACAGTTGTGTTTAAAAGTACCTAACCATCATAAACGTACCAGGTAAATTCATTGATAGTAAATATTAATTATGAAGTCTATAACAAGTTGGGATTTTCTTTTATAGCTATTTATTTAGTAGATGGATGATTAATATATTATTAGTATTAATTTGTATACTATATTAATGGTATGGGGAATTGGTGTGTCGTAAAATTCTTGTGTATATTATTCTCTATAGTTATTGGTTAATTTTACACTATTGGTTTGTACACATTTTCCTGATTATAGCAAATTTGACCCAACTAATAACTATAAAAGTATAATAAAAATGAATTTAAAAATTCAAATATTTTCTAAGATACTGACTGGGTCATAGTTAACCAACCAGTGTATATACCTCACTATACTATTATTGACTAATTTGACGTTATTACTGAAATTAAAAATAATAGTAAAGCTCACAAACGGAATTATTTTTCGGAACTTGTTTATTGTTTTTTCCCTAAATAATTTTTTCAGGAAAATCTTTCGCATCGCATATGACGGAAGCGTTGTTCACTTACTCATTAATCTGGCGAATCCGAAATCGCACAATTTCACCACGCCTTGGGCTGTAAGCAATATGTTTTCCGGTTTGATGTCTCTGTGTATACAGTTATGACGGTGGCAATAGGCGACGGCTTGCAATGTCTGCCAAACTATTTGCTTGGTAAACGCTTCAGAACAACCGTACGGATGCCTTTCCAGTTCGTGGAGCACCGTATGCTCGCAGAACTCAAACACCAGGTGCAGTTTTCGTTTCCGTCGGAATACTTCAAGCAAATTTACCAAATTCGGATGCTTCAACGTCTGAGGACAAACACGAGAATAATTAAATCTATTTTTACTAGTCGGGTCAACCTAATCGGCCAATCCAACTAAATAAATTGTTTATGATTATTAATTTTATAGAAGTTTTTGGGAACTTTTGTGCAACTTTGTGGGCACCTTTTTAGCTGTTTAGAATATTACATTGTCGATTGTTATAATAAAAAGCATTCTGTTCGGTACGCTAGTTTGTTAATTTTACCTTAAGCGATAGAATAGTCACTGCTGTTTGTTTGGTCAGGCTCTCAAAAGTTTCCTTTGCAATGTTATAGGCAAAATCGAGTAAAAGGCGCCAGCGTAGTATAATTACATACACAAAGCGCCGCGTTTTATGTATATCGATTTTTTAGAAATTTAATTTTAAAATCTTAAAACTTTCAATTAGAACATTGAGAGAAGATACCTAGGAGTTTATTACTTTCAAATCCTTTAACTTTTGTGTAGGTATATTTGTATGCATTTAACATCGTTTTAGTTTTAGCCACTGTCATCAGGCTATAGTGTTTAAGCAGTAGAAACTGTGTTATCAATATTTTAACTTCTACATCTTGAATATATTTATGATATCTAAATTGTATATTGTTAAAGTTCAGCTAAAATTAATCAAATGGCTGGATTTATTTTTTTTTTTTTTTGGGGGGGGGGGGTGTTTTTAATGTGCCAAGAGAAGTAAGTCCGTAATTTACACCTAAAACGAGAAGTATCAGTAATGACGTTGGAGTATATGTATTACTAGATTACTATTAGTGGATTCTAATAAAAGTATTTTATTCAATATTGTACTCGCCTTAAGCATTCGAATTTCCCGCAGAGCAATCTTTCTGATGAGCGGGTCGTCTTCGGATTCGACAAATTTTTTTATTGCCACCACTTGTCCATTTTCACGGTTTCGACACTTGAATACCATACCATAGCTCCCTTCTCCCAATTTTCCCAGACGCTCGTAGCGTTCCATTAATCTTAACTTAAAGCTGGATCCATGTCTAAACAGTAAATATACATTGGCATTTTAAACAAACAATAATGTGTTGTCTGTCGGATAAAACATTTTTTTTAAATAATGCAACTGGACTCGACCAAATCTAGTTTTATAGTTTAATCGATTAGAAGCAATTCTCATCTATAATTATTATAATAGTTTCAGATAATACTAAAAATATCTGAAACCTTAACGGTTAATAATAGACATTAATCGTTTGAGTAGTGTGATTAGTCAACATAACCAGTTTTGAACAATTATTCGTATGGGAAATTCGTACATAATATTTATTTTTACGCGCATTAATTAATCACTCTTTCTCAGCCGCTCATTCTTAAAAATACTGATAACTCCAAAAGTATATTTGCTGAAATCTGTTTATATAATATGTGTGTAACAATAAATAGATATATATATATTTTAATGATTAAATATATATATTTAAGAATTAGTTATTACTTATGATTTGTATATTTTAAACATCAAATTTACCATGACAAACTTTTAATTTCTGTCAGTTTTACTACTTTTGTGGCTTTATCGGTTTACTCCTTACCAAATTATCATACCACGCCTGAAGATGTTTACACATGCATAATATATTACAATCGATGGTAAAGAAGTAATACAGATATAGGACCGCGAAGAAGTCAGGCAAAGCAAATTTATTTTAGTATAACGAGTAACGTTCATAAATGTTACTATGAACAATTTACCGTCACTTTCACAGTTACTATCATGAATTTATTTATGTCCAAAATAAATTTGGTTCTTGTTGCAATAAATATGATCATTTTGTTTAATAATGTAATTAATAATAAATATTATTCTTTATGGCTTAATAAAGCTTACGCGGAACATAAATGACACGACTAAAAAACGTAAATTTTATGGTACAGCCCTTAATAAAACTTTGCTTTTAGTATACTTCATGTTGATAAATGTTTTTTTTAGCTTTACCGAACTACACTTGTGCGTTATTATATTGTGTATTTTGCTCAAGATGAATTTCCTCCTCCCCTCTTCCATTCTATTTCACGACGGCAACATTTGAACAGCATAAAAAGGGACGAACACAAAGGATGCATGTATACAGCAGCTGCAGCAAATCCCTACCAATATAAATAATGTTTAGTGAACAACGTAGAAGCAAATTAATTTAGGCGTTTCTCCATAATAACGTTTCTGGTTTAAGGGGAAGAGAAAAAGCTATTTATTAAGGGTAAAATATAGGACATTTGACATACATTTATCTAGGAGTCATTAAGGGTAAATATATTAATTTATGTTTTTCAAGTAACTTTACTCTTAAGTTAGCTTTCTCAGATTTATGGTGAAGGTTGTTACAAAATAATTTTTGTAGAAATCACTTTCTGTCGTATATCATTTTTTTGCGGAAAACTTAGTTTTTTTTTGGAAGCTAAAGGCTGTCTTTGATTTTATCCAAACGACTAAAATTTTGTTTCTTAGCTTTAAATTACACAAGAATTGTAAATATCATATTTCTACATTGTGATTTGATTTCATAGTTCATACGCTTATTAAACTTTAAAGCATCTAATCAGTGGCTATTTACATTAAATACCTAGTCAAGTTAAAATTCAATGGTAGAAGGCGTAGATAAAGTCATCCCATCGATTTTTTTAAATTATACATACTCATTTTAATGTTTGCCATAACAGTTTATAGTTTTAAAACTAACTCTTACATTGCTTGACCTATTTCCTCTTACCATTTTTATTAATTCACGTTAAGCATCCAGTTATTATATATTTTAATCAATAATTATGCTGCAATGTAGGGGATTTATCAGTGCCGCAACTACCGCCGGTGCAGGCGGTGCATCGCACCGCCAGACAAGCCTCCGGGTTATGTTTAAGGGGCCTCATATTTATGAAGACATAACAATTTAAGTCTAAACATTCATTTCTTAAAACAAGGTTTAAACAATTTTTAGTATTCGATTGTGTATTTTTAATGATGACACTTGAATATCTACATTGGCCATTGGATTTAAAATTGATAAATTTTATTTTGTTTCTGTAGTTATCGATATTATGATTATATGACCACTCGATAGCCAAACGTGTGTCGTATAAATAAAGGCTATAAATATTTATATAAAAATTAAATGGAGACCAAACACAGATAACCACCTTATTTAAGAAAAAAAACTATTCCATTTATTTCCATGTATTATCTAATAACAGGAGTGATAAGTTTCCAAAACTATATATAGATTTATTGTATTATAATACTATCTACGCGCCCGCACCCAGCCGCTGCACATCTATTGGACTAAAAAAAAAATTGAATCATTTGAGTTTATTTTATTACTAACAATCTGGGAAAATATATTAAGGAACTTCCATTTAGTATCTAAAAAATTACAGAGCCCAAATACAAATCTTCATGATGCATGTACATTTTTAAAGGAGGCTTCTTCTTCTATTATAAGTTTAAGGGATCATTATAAAGAGCTAGTTGCTTCTGCAAGTGAGCAATGTAATAAGTGGAATATACCAATCCAAAAAACTATTCGTCGCCGTGTGTATTCAAAAAAGATTTTTGGTGATGTTGCCGGTGATAGAAGATTCGATAGTTCTGAAGACAATCTTCGTGTGATGGTTTTTTTACCAGTTATAGATACAGCAATTTTACAACTTCAAGAAAGATTCAAAGGATTATTATTTAAAGGATTATTTGAGGTTACTAAAAGATTTGAATTTCTGGTACCGCATAATATATTATCATTTAGTGAAGAAGATATCACAAAAGCATCTTAGGACTTTCAAATATTTTACAAACATGATTTAAGTAGTGATATAACAAGGCAAATTCTATCCCTTAAATCTATATTAAAGGATTCATTAAAAAATTTACATTGTATTAAACACCTTTTACAATGTATTTTAGAAAATGATATGGCCTCTATGTACAATGATATTTTTAGTGCATGTATCATATTTATAACATTGCCAGTTACTGTAGCCAATGCAGAAAGATCGTTTTCAAAATTAAAAATCATAAAAAACTACTTAAGAAATTCAATGTCTCAAGATCGCCTGATAAACATAAGTATTTTAAATATTGAACGAGGAAGAACAAAAGAATTGGATATAAACAAAATAATTCAAATATTTGCTACTAAAAAAGCAAGAAAACAAAATTTTCTTAAATAAACCAAAATTGAATTATAATTATTGTTACATACATTTTTTTTTTTGACATGTTATAACTTATACACATATTTAAATCATCATATGTTTCAAGATTTTTTTGTTTTTGTAATAAACTGATTTATACACGTATGTAACAAGTATAAAGGTAATTAAAAAAAAAAGTATTCAAGCGTTTAAGTTGAAGCTACCTGCCAATTATAGTTCAGCTCTTATTAAGATTAAGTAAGTATTAAATAGGGTTTAACTTTAGTTTTATAATTGGGGACCCTACAAAACTTTGGGTGAGCATTATAGTAAATAGGGGCCTCTAAAATCAGCCTGCACCGGGGCCTCTATAATGGTAGTTGCGGCACTGGGATTTATTAAGAATAAGACACTCATTTTTTCTTAACGTTTTTTTTAATAATTAAGTTTAAAGTTATTCAAGTTTAAAAATTAAAGCGGGAGGTGATTATTGATAAGCAATGCGTGCACATAAAAATAATACTACTCTTTACCCTTCCTCCGCCCTAAATTTTAAACTTTAGTAACATCAAAAATAATAATTATTAAATAATTCTTTATTTAATAAGTGGAAAAAATATATAGGTTACCAGTTAAGTTTCATAAATAGAGTTCTGGAATTTATCGATAAGAAAAAATTTCAATATTGTGTAATATTGTAAAAAAAGCAAATTAAAATGAGTGTCTAACATTAAATGGATCGCATTTACAATTGTTTAAAATGTAGCAGAAATTGTATGTTACTACACAGATTTATAAAACCGTATTAACATCAAATACTACTAGACTACACAAATAATATAGTAAGATAATTAATTTTTCACTCTTGGCGAGTTGAACTAATACAACTAGAGCAGTTTGTAAATAATATTATCATAATAATTTTTTGTTCGAAAAAAGGCATAATTAATTTTAATTTTAATTTTTTTATATTTGTGTACGTAAGTGTGGCTATATATACGCTTGAAACATAATATATTAATATAATCCACCTGGTGTACTTTTATCTCTAATATGCAACATATAAGCTTGGTGCACGTTCATAAGTATAAGCTGAAAATCAGCGTAATTTTCCAAAGTAAAATATGTGCTACTTACACATACAGATAGGTGGAATATAATTAAGTGTATTACCTTCGTGGAAGTAGAGGTAAATTATTACCATACAGCCACAGACTTTTGTCGGTTAAGCATTCACCCATATAAGTGTACAGGAATGACTGTACGATGTTGTGTAATGTCGTTGGTGACGGTGGCGATAACAACAAAAAAATAATAATAACAAAACTCCTTCACGACACAATAGCGTAAATCAATACTATCGATTGTCGGTCGTCGTGGTTTTTGTTTTTACTAAACATATTACAGTAATTTTATGTTGTATAAATTATGCACTAGAAACGTGTGTAATTATTTTCTACTACCGAACAAAAAGCACACATATTATTATTATACCAACAGCATTTACAAACGGTACCTACACGTAACTTAATAATGTATACTTGCATATAGATGTTGTATAAAATATAAGTGTATTAGTAGTTAGTACTATGAAATACTCTGTGTAACGTTTAACGAGAAAACTGATTTTTTTATTTCTATTGTTTTTTATTTTTTTAATATACATTATACATAATTATTAATATACGGGGAAAAGATTTTATTGACTTTAGTCTTTACCTCATTGCCCCTTTGATATAATATGACAAACGATAATGGAAGAATAAAAAAAAATAATTTAATACTATCCATAGAAAAAAGCATGTAGTATGTATGCAATTGGCTGTCAAATGCGATAAAAACAGTGCCCCTTTCTAAAAACCATAAGTATAATAACCGATAACCCAATTTTCATTTTTCATAACAGTGTTATTAGCAAAATTAAAAATTATGTTATGACTTCCTTTCATTGATCTCATTAAAGGAAGTCCACATTTCATTATTTTTAACATACACCGCACACATATATTTAAATATACAATTGGAGGGCTGCGGGGAAAAACGACCATAGTCAATATACCCAAAGTTTTCAGTATTGCAGTTTAAAGTTTCCAGAACTCAAAAGACTCGGAGATTTAGTATAAGATAACGCACATAAAATATTATTGATCTTTAACTATCTTTATTGATAAGTTTATTTACAAAATAATCAAATTTAATAATCTAAATTTTAGAAAAAAATCGAATAAAAAAAATGGCGAGTGATTATGATTGTTTTTCCTATCAGCCCTTCAATTATTTATATATATATAATTGAAGGGCTGATGGGAAAAACGATCATAATCACTCACCATTTTTTTATATATATATTATTAATATAAATATTAGGGTGGTCCTTAAAAAGTAGAGTTTCGAATTTTTTAGAACCTCACGTGAAAACTTCAGTAGAGACCAATATCCATTTTGTACGGAACAAATAAATAATACCTACAAAAAATATTGATTTCTAAATATATAAAAAAAATCCTTAATAAATAAATTCTATTTTTAATAACGTAAATAATAAAATAAAATTATATTATGTTTAATACAGTTATCGTTTTTATATCACCTTAGATTTATAAATATTTTCTATAGAATTTTAGATAAATGTATACTTTTTTTTTCTAACACTTATTCTTTTCAGCTTTAACCAAATGCACTACCCTAAATACATAAGTAGAACAACAATAAATGTAAAAATGCTATTGTAGGACAGCTGTACCTATATATATATACATACACTATGTTGTATGTACCTATATATATATACATACACTATGTAGTATGTGCCATTACAATAGTGCATAAACCTGAAAAATATAACAATAGCAGCTGGAAAATGTATGGTATTAGAAAAACAACTTGGCATAGGTATTACTCGTATTTATTTAAATTTCTCAAGGGTTTGCGTATGATGTTTTACAGATGTTTTTTTTATAGATGACGTAAGTGTAAGAGGCGGATAGACTGAAAGTATATTTTCCATATACGTTTACATAATTAATCTACTCAGTGCAGTTTAATCTACATGTATAAATGTACATGTTTAATTAGTTTTTAACTAAAAATAAATATATTCACCTTTGTAACGAAAAGTAAAAAAGTAATATTTACTTTGATGGTTGTATAATATAAAAAAAGTATAATATTTTTATAGTTAATTAAAATACTTTATTAATTATTGTACAGCAATTTATAATTCGGCAGTAAACATTGGTTGTCACTTGTCATAAGGAAACGTTTACATAATTTTATAACTTAATGGCCTAATCTGAATACAAATCAGCGTTTGGTTTATCATAAACAATTATAGCATACTGGCTAATGACCTCAGAAGTCGAGGCCCTTATTATAGTAATAAAAAAAAAACAATTATAGCATAATATATACCTAGTTTAGTGTGACTATTGTTATAACACACTCAAATCATGCATTGTTTATTCATTTATCACAACAATATAAGTACCATCCAACATGGACACAACTTGGCAAATATGAATGTATAAAATACTATTTATGTAGGCTTGTTTTAAAAACTAAACAAATCCGTGTAAGCGTAGGAAGTTTGGCCATTTCGAGCTTGGCCACAGCACTTAGTATGACCCCATATATTGCGGTTTTTATTAGTTGTTTGGAGTTTTTGGAATCCGAGCCTCTATAACTTGAACCCAAAATGTACAATCACAATACCCTTGACTACGCCTGTATTATACTTTATGTATACATACGTATCTACGGTCTACCATCTACACGAATGCAATAAAATTCAAAATGTGCTGTTCTACTATAGTGATATGATTTCTATTAGCTATAGCTGTTTTAAGAATAATAAAAGTACCTAATGTAACGTTACAAGCCTGTTATGTTTTCATTAAACACTTTTGTTGATTTATGTTGGTGCAGTGAATCAAGTAGTGTTATTTTATTTGTGATACAGAAATAACAAACAAAAAAGACGAGTATCCATATAATACTTACGATAGGTTTTTTTAATGATCAACGCAACACTAAACTTGTACTCAATCTAGGCATGTACTTTATCCATACATAATCTCCATAATAAGGTGTATTGTAATAATAATAATAAGTCTATTTTGAATTGGATTGGTAAAAGCGGCTACAACTCATGTCGATATTATACATCTTAAGAACAATACATATTTTAGAGATATTAGCAGTATGATTGTGAATTTTCTGAACCGTTTAAATGGCTGATTGTGCGGACTACAGTAATGTCAGTTCATATATTGGTTTTCATCAATCAATTTAGTGATTATTGACAATTGCGGATGGTCATTTTTTGAATCTACTAATCATTATATGGATGTATATTCATAAAAAGACGGGAAACCCACTTCGACGTTTATTGATTTTTTTCAGTATCAGTAATAAACATATAATAGGTTAGTAAGAAAACCGTTGCATGTTTTTTCGGCTGTCCTTTTGATGCTCTTGGTTCTAGATTAATCAATTGTTCTAAATATATCTAATTTTATCCAATGTATTTAAATGTATTTCCCGACAGACAAAACAAATATTATAGTTTTAAGGTACTTAAGGTCTGAAAATTAGACTGAAGATAGATGTAGAGTGTGACTATAACATCTGCAATTTTCTTGAAAATCTGTTGTTAAACTTTTTTTTATAGGAAATACCTCAAAAAAAACTTTACTTAAAAATACTTACACCGAAGTAAATTTCCAGGCAGCTAGGTACTAGTGAATGAATCAACGGGTATTTGAATTTATTACAAACTATAAAGTTTGTAGCAATAATAATGAGAATAATAATGGAAATTATATTTCTTTTTTCTCCAAATAAAGGCAACAGCTATTATCTTCTGCTCACTATGTGTGTTATTGACGGGGAATGGGGATAGGATAAAAAAAAATACTTATTACGCTTCAAGAATAAACATTTAATCATGGATACGTTTTTTGGGCTTAGAAAACGTTTTTCTTAAGGTGGCGAGGAGAGGGGAATTGGAGATAAGAGGCGAGGAGAATAGAAGAGAAGATGGATGGGGAACGGTAACGTGAAATTAATGACGCAAAAAAAACTTTGTTTATCCAGTCCAAAACATATCCATATTAAGAAATATAAAAAATGATTTCACTTTGCACCGGCTTCGTATTGTGTTGTTTAAGATGGTAAGTTGTCTGTCGTTGAATAATGCTGATACCTACTAAATCATAAATAATAACACATAGGTATTATTTATTATAATGCGGAATAGAATTTTGCACACGACCCGAACACAACTGTAAATTCGCTTTTTTAGGTCTAAAGCATCCCTTTATTGAAATCGGCACAATACTTCTCATATGAAAATCATGGAGTTTGAGAGAAAACTGTAGTAGATTAAGAATAAAACTAAGAAACAAAATTTTCACATAATATAGACAACAACATTGACTGTGTTCTACCATCGCCCTTTTTATAATATTCAACCAGTTAATAAATAATAAATTAATTTAAAAAAGGACTTATTTTACTTATTTTAAAAATGATATAGCGTTGGCTGTATTAGGTATATCGAAAAAATACGGATGATGGAACACAGATAATTTTGTCATAAATTGTATGTATGAATTAGTTTCCTTAACTATATAATAAAACCAGAGAAAAATTAATTCGTGTAAGACTCGAATTTTAGGATAATTAATTTTAAAGATGTTGTGATAGTCCGAAAAATAATTTAACTACTAAATAAGAGTCCTAACTACTGAACTTATATTTACACATCACAGTTTAACCTTTAAGTTAAGATTTTGTAAAAAATTGCCTACACTTTAGTCCTTAAAAATAAGCAGTGTGGCGTCCTCTTAAAGTATTCGGTTTTATATTTTATCCATAAATCTTAATATTATAGGTAAACAAAATACAAATTTTAATCAAATAATAGTCAAAAATATATAATTGTATTGAACAATTAACACCTACTGACCGTTAAATAATTATCATGCATAATAATTAATTATTATTATACATTAACACAATATATCAACGCTTATAGTAAAATGTTAAATATAAGCTTTTGAAAAATTATATTATACCACGAGTTCTTATTTCAACTATAGTCCAAATCAAATAGTTGTATTTTATCGCAAAAACGTATTATATTTTGACAGGTTTATTATAAATAGACAGGTTACATATCTCGATAGTACCATAATATGTAAAACATTTACTATAATTGAAGAGTGAAATTTAGAATTAAACGTTTATTATACTTTTTTTCAGATACGTAATGTAATTTTTAAATTCAACTTTTAAGATGTAATAATTTTTGTTAATAATGAAAATTGTCAAACAGTTATAAATGAAATGCACAGTTTTAATAGACGTTGTAATTAAGTAGTAGGTACCTGCTTATAAAAATATAATAGCATAATACAACTGAGACACTTGGTGAAGTAGTTGACTTAAAAAGTTTGCATTTAAAAATAAACGAGTAATTGTTGCTTAGATCTATGACGACCATATGCGTAAAAATCAGAATGGACTACGGTACATTTTCCTACATACATTAGTTTGGTGAAAAATCGTTGGCGCACATTATACAATTCTTGCCGATTATAGGGTGAAACGTTTGCGCACATTGTTATATTTTTATTTCGGGTTAGACCTTTTTTCCGGGTCATAATCGACCGATGGTTTCCGTTTTCAGCCAAAATGACCCTTAAACATTATTATCGTGCCCGTTTTACGCTAAAAGTTATATTACTATTTCCGCTATAATACTCGTACATTAAAATTTGGTAGGTACTTAAATTTGTTTAAGAACCCCTGAACCTAAAACTATTAAATCTTACGGTATAAGCGAGTTATAACCAGTTCATAAAAATGTTAGCCATATTTACATTTTTTAGGGCACCTCCACTCACTGAACTGGAAAAAAATTGCAAAGCTAACGTAGTGAAGAACACAACACTTTAACGTTTAAAAGTATTTTAATAATTCCTTATTTGAATTAATAGTTTTCTATATAGTTATTGTAAAAAAAGCACACCATTTTTAAACCTGCCTGTCTATGGCATTATAATTAAGTCGGCAGAAAGTCTAAGTGTTTTAAATGGTGAAGGAAAATTTTTTATGTGTAATGTTTCAAAGTTATAACACAGTAAACTATATAAATTAATATTTTAGTGTTATGTCTGCCTGGAAATGAACGCAAACAACTATATTTATCTGAAAATAAGGTTTCTATTGTAAATAGCTGAAAATTAAGAAAATAATATTTTTAAATTAATTTTGTTTGATAAACTTTATTGTAATGTATACTTGTAAAAAAACTATATAATGTATACATATTAGCTGTGTTTATTATAGTTAAAGCATATAGTATAAATACACCAATTGATACATTTATCATACTAATCATTGCCATAGAGTGGAAAAAAATACAAAAATAAAGTTAACAAAATTTCATATCAACATAATAAACAAATGAAAGAAAATGGATTTAATGAATATACCTAATATTTAAAGAAGAAAAAAGCACAAAAAATAATAAATAAAAATTGTGTTACAAAATAAATAAATAATAAAAACAATATTTTTACAACTAAATTAAAGACAGTGGTAAGAAGTAATAAAAAAATTTAGTTTCGAAGTAAACAAATTGTATCATATTTTAGTTATCAAATTATATATTAAAATATCAATAAGCTAGGATTAAAAATCAATATAGTATTATGTTATAGTATAATGTTATCTAATGTATACCTATTACATAATTAGTGAGAATAGTTGTTTATATTTTAAAAGATTAAAAATAAATAAATAAAATGATTCCACAGTATTTTAAAAGGAAAAATGAACGGTCTTTTAAAATTTTAATTAGAACAAGTCTTTAAAATTATTGAACAACTAAATACTAAACAACAGATTGCATACTTAACTTTTAAGCTATTTTAGTATTTAAACATTTAAGTACACCAGTTTATTTTTACCTAGATTAAAAATTATAAAAGAATCCAACTGGATAAAAGCTTTTCAAATAATATAGTAGAAAAACCATTACCAGAATAATTAGTTAAGTACTCCAAAGCATTTAATACTGCATTCATTATAAGCAAAATACGTTTAAAATGTATGATCTTTGTATAATAAACAAAGAAATGTGTAGATGTTATTAGTTTTTCTATTGATAAAAATATTTGTTTTTAATATAAAATTATAAGTTTACAGTAGTCAACCAAATTTGTTTTTAAAAATACGATCCATATATATATTGTAAAATTTACAATTCATACATGACGTTTAACTTTTTAATGCTTCTAAGCGGTTTTTCATATCTTCCAAGTCATCATTATCTTCATCGACTGATTCTGTTCTTGTCTCCTGTGGTTGAACTGATCCACCGGGTGTTTCTGTGACAGCCATTGGTGCCTCACCTAATGCTCCTGCCGTAATTTCCCATAATACCTTAAATAATTTTTACAAGTGAATTATTTAATGTTAAAGAGTCAAAAGGTAAGTGTCCCATGGACAATTTTTCTTTTTTGGACAGTTCTCTTTAAAACTATTTTATTTGTCTCAAAGAAAATATCGGTCGACAATTTTATTTTTAAACGACTAATTTTGAAGGAAAAAAAGGCTTAAATGCTTAATCAGTGAGTAAATATGAAGTTTGTACAAAACTTTATCTGGACTTTTGTCGAAAAGTACGGAAAATTACCTTATCAATTTGTGATTGGGCTTCTTCCTCCATATCTTCTGGGTCATCCATAACACTTTCCATAGTGTCATCTAACATTTCTTCAATAATTCCAGCCTAAAAACAAAATTATTAAAATAATATCAATACTCTACTATGTTTAAATTGTTTAAACCTAACCTTCATCATTTCTTTTGACAATTCTCTCATAGTAGCTGCAACTTCAGGCACTTTGATCAAGCTATGCATTGTTTGCATTACTTCTGTTGATTTTTGTAAGGATCCAGCCATCCTTAAAACAGCTAAAAAATAAATTTAAATAAAACATAATGTTTATTGATTCAACAAGAGAATAATGTTAACAGCTATTTATTTACCATACAGTAAAATTGGATTCTATGATTCTGATCTTTTATTAAATTATATAAAAATGTAATGACTCAACAATTTATACAAATTAATTTCAAATAAGACTAGATTTGTTTGTGGATAAAAAGTGGGCGGAGCATTAGGATAATATATATGTATAATATAGTTAATGGAATAGTCATACATTTTGTGAGATAAATATTTTTTATTATCAAAATATAGTATCATAATTTTCATGGGTTGTTCTTCTAAATGTATTAAAACAAATTTAAATGAACTTCATTCGTACAACATCATGTGCAGTACATATTCATTTCTCAACAAACCATATCCAAATGGCTACTTAACAATGGTTAGTAATGGTTATCGTGCGGACTCAGAATGTGTTGTAACGTAACAGAATAGGTTGTATCTCGTACTTTGATAAAATCAGTGTAAATAGTTTACCTATTCAAATAACTAAATAAAACAATAAAATTGAAGAATTTGTCTGTTTGTTCAGGCTATTCCTGAAACGGCTGAACCGATTGTGATATGAATAAAATTGCAGTTAACAGCTAGTAATAAATATAAGTAATTAAAAACAATAAATGTTTAAATTTTATAAACATATATTTATGTGTATTGTGTATATATATATATATATATATATATATAAATGAGTTGCTTTATTTAATTATGAGTTATTTTAATTAAAACTAAATCAATTACATACACCACCATAGTAATTTGTTATGAAAAAGTAGACGAGAGGGCTGCTCGTAATTAGTATAACGAACGCCCACTATGTCGATATCGGCGACCTTTAAACGTCTGAAACTTCAAAACTAAGCTTTTCCGTACATTTTTTTTTTGCACCATCGTTTTCAGAATTGAAAAACAAATCAATTGAAAAAAAAACGAAATTCGGGCGTGGGGTGGTAAAGTGCATTTAAGCCAAAGTATTAGTTCATATTATGTGTAGAGATGAATATGAGATTAATAATTAATTACTGATAGCATCTAAGGAAGCCAAACTCAATAAATGCACTCTAAAGATAAGAACGAATATACATTTTAAGTCTTATCAAGTTGGGTGCAGTTGTTTTGGAGGAGATAGCAATAATAAAATGCCATTCAATTGGGGAAAAAATATGCTCCGCTTTGCGTCTTGAGAAGTAACATAAAGCGTTTTTCATACACAATACGTAACAGTTATTATAATTTAAAAGTAACTTACTCGAAGACATTATCTTTTGATCATAGTCATCAAACATGTTTATTTAAATGTGCTAATAATATGCCATAGTGAAATATACTATTTAACTCACATAATTGGTTTTTCATTTGCATTTGTATAGAATTCAGATGAGTCTTGGATGTAATTATTTTGTTAATGGTTTTACGAGATCTTATCACTTCTTTGGCAAGGATTACGCATACATCTTTGTTGCCTTTTTTGGCAGCTTCCTTCAGAGAACGTTTTATCTTTTCTTCTTCTCTTTGAATACCTTAAATAAAATGTATTAATATTTAATTGTAAAGAGTTGAATTTGAATGACAACTATGCAGCTAGAAGCCTGTTTTGTTCTAGAGTGCAATCAAGGAGAAGGGCTAATAAGCCGGATCTGTCTTAACACATTAAACAAACAGAACCCCTATGAACTACCTCTTATTTGCCTGTCCAACTTGTATCCTTCCTTCCGTACAGTCGACGTCCACTGTTTAACCTAAATACAAATATAGTCGGTTTAGTCGTTGGAAAATAATGCAAACTGAACAACTCACTTGATCTTTGGGATCGACGGTGGTAGATTTGCCGAATATACCCATCTCGTAGGATTTTGAGTTAAATGTTTATAAATTTTTACGCTAACACATATTTACGCAGCGTATCTTGTCTATGGAGTGTATTGACTATTGAACAGTTTTATCACAGAATAAATAATAATATTATTCGGTGGTTTTATCATAAATTGGTAATTTTACTGTAGTACAACAAAATACCGTTAGATAGCAGGCTAATATTAATTTGGATAATCAACTAAAATAATACATAGACCTATAAATAAATTTATCTTTATAGGTCTATGAAATAATATGATGAATGTGATATAAATTATCGACCACCACCACGCACACCAAGGTTATAGATGAATAATAAATCTATTACTATAACTTCGCACAAAAAACATTTTGTTCCAAATTCCAATTTTTGAAGTAAATGTATCACAAAAACTGACAATTGTATTTTTATAGTTTTTGTATATCATTTCTACACAATAATATAGGTAGTTCAAGTTACACATTTTATGTTATTTCACTTGGTCACATCTTGCACATATCAGTTTTTGCATGACAAATCACAAAGACGATATTTATGTCGTTGCTCCGGAATTTAAAATCTTCTTAAATCGATTTTCCTTTCCTAATCTGCTCTCTGAGTAATATCTATGTATTCTTCATTCGCTCCTCAAACGGTTAAGTTTAGAGTATAAAATCAATAAGTACCTATAATTCAATTAATATCTCTTTAACCACACGCGCCGGTGTATTTTGTACAATAAACTTTTATTAAATTGTTTTTTGCGCTTATTTTATGTATATTTCTAAATTATATTTATTTAATTTTAATTTATATATTTATTTTACGTTATTTATTACTTTAATAAACACAGTTTTCCTTAATTTAGTTTTAAAAGATCATTCCATGATTTGAAAGTAGAAATTTTTAATTTTCATTGCATATAAATTCATTACGACAATTTGTTATTATCTCATTCACCAAATTAAAGATAGTGTTTAAATTTTTTTTTCTATTGAACTAGCAGGTCACGACACCAGTCTTCTTAATTTTTACTGGGGGCTGTCAGGAATAATTATTGGTCCAGTAATGAAAAGATTACTGGATTAGGATGACTATTCAGTTTCAAAAACATTTGTTTTAATTTGACAGTAGACATTTTTAGGTTTTTATGAATAAATTGATTGGAAACATAAGGTGGGGGATTTTATAAAAATTACATAGGACTTTGGATCGGAGTCTTTAAATACGGTTAGTGTTAGAGATTTCAGCAGCTCCCTACAGCTGTATGCTGTATGATCAGATGGGTCTTAACAGTAATCTGTAGAGCTATAGGTTGGTAGGTATTTTATATGTTAGTAGCGGGTGAAGAAGACGAAATCTATCATAAAGTAACTTTATTTTACTAGTTATGTGAGGCAGCCAAGTCGACGAACAATGATGATATCAAGGTAGTGCACGCACTGAGCATTAGAGGCAAGTCATTAAGAAATAGTGTAGGACATATTCCATGACAAAGTGTAAAAGTACAATGCGTGGACTTGGCTTTCTTCGTTTTTACACCCCATTCTTCCCAATTTTCGAGAAGATTGAGGTGGTCTTGAACATAGATAGAGGCTAGGATAGTGTCAGGATTGCTGGGTATTATTGCTTTGTCGTCAGCAAAGTCATAAACTGTAAGTTAATGTTGGCTGATCTGATATAAATAAGTTAAAGAGTAGAGTATATTAACGTACAGTATACAGTAGAGTACAGTATACGTAACATTCATTTTTTTTTTTTTTTACAAAACACTGTCAATAAATGAATAGGTACACCGTCCACAACAAATTAATTTTATTTAACTACCTAGGTAATTTATGAACTATGTTCCTATAATATAATTCTGTTCTACATTATACATTTCATATGCAGTTTCCTCGTGATGAGTAGGATCAAATTCAGTGCCAATGTAATCAATTTCCAATTGAAATGGTCCGTCAGCTCGATCAGAAACTGTGATACCAAAATGACTAATTTTAGCTAATGGTAGTGGCGCTTGTGAATCTTGAATACGTCCTTTACTAGCAAAAAAGAATTTGGAAAAAGGTATCTGAAAATAAAAGATAAATTTACATTAAACAATTATTATGTTTGATATTTATATTTGTACTATAAAACTAAAAATAAAATTAATCTAAAATCTATGATTTATCATTTATATCATTTATTTCTGGATTACCTTAACTGTTTGCCAATAAGGACCGCCTCGTGTGTACAACACAAATGAAAAGACATCGTTCCACAAAATATCATATTGTCCAGAAATGTGGATATTTAGAAGATAGCTTCGTCCATCACCTCTTACTCGCATATTAAGGTGAGTATAAGGATTCCAATCCAAATAAGAGTTTAATTGAAATGCCCTCTATAAAAAATGTTTTTTTTATTATGTTTTATTCAACAACCTTAAAATATATTTACACAATGAAATTATAGTTTTCAAAATGTTATTTATTTATAAAAATTGAAGCTTAGTTTCTTTCTCAAATTTTCAAAAAGTACTCAATCTTAGTTTTCTCTGATAGGGTAAATATGAGACGAATATTTAAGGTATAATCAGCATAACTTAAAAAATGATTATTTATCCGATTTAGACAATCTGATCTACAATCAAGTGACAAAGTAATGACACCATATTTCAACTTTGTATTCTATAAAAGAGAGGGTTAAACAATTATATAATGTGGATAGACATGTAGGAAAGTTGAAGTTTGAGGAATTACATTGAAAAGCCAATAGTTGCATTGCATTAGCAACTACTTGGTCTATAAGGCTGGAAAGAAAGTGAAGGAACAAACACAATTAACAAAACCTAAGTCACACACTTTAGTGGCTCTTGGCACACTATTGAGTCAATAAACAAGCCAGTTAACTTCCCAAATGTGATGAAAGGACATACATTTGAATTTTTCGACATTTAAAGATAGACCAATATTACTACACCAGGATAAAAATTTAATTTTAATTTAAACTTCTTGTAAGAAAAAACAATCATTTATAGATGTAATTCAATACAATTTTTTTGATTTATCAGCAAATAGAAAAATTAGACAGGGTTTAATAACTTAGAATACCGTGTATTAAATAGGTACATAATACATTAATAACAAAGGATAAGGATAAGTGGCCGTCTTGTGGGACACAAGACGTTACTGAAAATGTATTAGAAGTTATAGAATGTAGATTAACAAATTGGCGACCCTCTGTTAAGTATGTTTCGAAACTATGATAGAAGAGGCTTGCCTACATTAGCTGTCTAGAATGTAAATAATCCATAATAACAATAATATTGATGGTAATTAAGAACACCAAAAAGTAATTTTGAAATCTCTATGACAAATACCTGCCAAACCAGCCGAGAAAATGATACAAAAATAAATTAATAAATTAGCTTATAGATTTTATACTAAATAAAAATTTACTGTGACTCGTTTGGTAATTATATTGCAGTAACCAGAGTTTTGCATTCTTCCATCTTTAGGTACTCTTGAGCACAAGTTTCCACAGAACAGACCATATCCTTGATGGCTTAGTTTTAATTCACATTTACTAAATCCTTCAGCGTGGTCACTATCACTTGTTACAATCCAATGGTTCAGTGATGACTCTTTGCCAAATTTCCAAAATACATCAATTTCACCTAGAATTACAGTATAATGGCAGTTTAATATTGTAAGAGTAGTGTAAAATTAATTTTTGTAAAAATGTATGTGATAAATATTGCAATATTTATTATACAATGATTTTTAAAGGCCCCTCATTGAAATGTTATATTCACCAGAATATATATGTAATTAATATTTATAGATCTCCAATTACATAGATTGGAGGATCTATGTATTTTTTTAAGCTGGGTGATAGTGAAGTCAAATTTTTCAGATAGACAATCACATTCAAGATGAAGAAAATCTTTATTTACTTTAAATTTTCTCAAAAGGGAATAACTGATAAATATATAAAAAATGTTTTTTTATATTTTGTTTATTTAACCCTATGTTGGTAGTTGAATGTTACTTATTATGGGGGAATAATAAAAAAATACATATACCTATTAAAGAAACTTTGGACAATGTATAATATGTTTTAATAATAATTTATATTGAATATTAAATACCTGCCCTATAGTCGAGAATAGGATCAGCTTCCCAAGTTTCTTTTAACTCTTCTTTCCATTGTTTTATTTCTTGTTTTAACTGTCTGAGGCCAATGCGTATTCTATCAATTCGTTTATCAGCCACATTGAATCCCGTGTCATAACCACTGCGTCTGTCATACTCGTGAAATTCAAACACTGGATTTGAGGTATGCAAATATCTTTGTGGATTGCAATTCCAAATCCTGTTCCCCACAAGAACAGTGGCAGATATGCCTTTCCAACAATACTGTGGTAAAAAGTAGGAAAGTTGTTTTCCACACTGCATTTTAATAGTTAATCACGTAATTTACTTTAAAAATGTTTTTCCAATACGTCATGGGAGGAAACGCGGATTTGAAATAAGCTGTGGAATCCGTGTTTAAATGTCATTTTAACATGGACATCTAACATTACACAAAATAATAAATATGGCATATGCTGTACGTATATATGTATTTATTATATTTTATATCATTTAATTTTTACAGTATTAGATGATTACACCACAGAATAACAGATAACATTATCTTAAATTGTACTATCACAGAATAGATAACACTACCACATTTAAATTATGGAAGGAGGTTGTCAAAACACAATATTGATAAAAGTACAATTTTTTTCTGCCGCCTTAATCTATTTGGATTTTGTCCACTTCGACTCATATTTTAGTTATAGACTATAGTATAAGACGTATTAGTTGAAATAAATCAGAAATCTACGTTCTGTGGCGTTTCTGGACTTATGTTTATATTTTAGATATATACAATTATGAAAGTTAAGATTTTAACACGAAACCCCGATAACTATATGCGAGAAACAAAACGAGACATTCAAAAAGGTATGAATTTCATTACAGTTCTAAATAATAATTAAATATTAATTACATATTCATTGTCTCAATGTTTTTTAACTGTTCATAAAAATGATTTCAAATTTGTTGTTTTGTTATTATTAGTTGTTGAGGTATAACTTTTAAAACAGCTAGTATTGTTGTAATTGTTTTATTTTCAGTGCCTCGAAATTATGACCCAAACCTTCACCCTTTTCAATCATCACGAGAGTATGTTCGTGCTCTTAATGCAGTTAAATTAGAAAGAGTATTTGCTAAACCATTTATTGGTAACTTGGATGGTCATCGTGATGGAATCTTTTGCATGGCTAAACACCCTAAATCTTTATCAACAATTGCAAGTGGTTCTTATGATGGAGAAGTGCGCCTATGGAATTTATCTAGAAAAAAATGTGTTAATACTGTTAACGGGCATGAACGATTTGTTCGTGGTTTATGTTTCAATATTGATGGTACTAGTTTACTTAGTGTAGGAGACGACTCCACAATAAAAGTATGGAATACAGAAGAAGAATTTGAGACACCATCTCACACTTTTATATCACAGGTATATATGGTAATTTAATGTTAATAAATACCAACTAGAATGTTGAAAAATAACTTTTTGAATATAATTGACATTATTAAAATGTCTCAAACCTTTAATCGTGATAATTAAATGATGTTTATATATCGCTACTTTTTTACTAATTGAACATTTTTGCTTAAAATGTAGTAAATAACTGATTAAAGCCAAGTACAAGGGCTGGTATACATTGAGATGCAGACAACAAGTGCAGCATAGAGCAGTAAACCGTGTGGTGAACATAATGTGATGCAGGCTGATATAGGTGAAATACTAATCTGACTTTTACTATTCTTCAATATGTGCTCGTAAGTTCAAACTGGTAGGTCACAGAAAACTTCACTGCAATGCACTATGTTGCCTACATCTCAATGTGCATACAACCTTAGGGTTAGCTCACATTGTGGTATAAAAGGCCAATTAATTTATCAACATTTTAAGTTAGCTTGTTTTGGTTTTTAATTGTATGGGGTTGAACACATATGGACATGGCATGGTCAATAGGCTATCGCTACTAACCACTGTGGTTATTTGTCGGGGATCAAGGAGCAATGGAAACAGCTTGACTTCAGGTGCTGAGTGTCATCGTAGTAGCCACTTTACAACACCATGCCCCTATTTTTTAATTTTATAAATTTTATTATATATTTTATTTTTTAATTTTAATTTTATAATTGTGACGAGGTTGATTACGAGGGAATGTAGAATTAATCTAACGTTAACATAAACCAAATACTATAACATATTATCAATTTAGATTGTACCACAGCTATCTTCCTACGCTAATTAAGTCAAATGGGAGAAATACTAATGCTTATGTAATCTATATATTTAATGTATTGTGATTTACCAATTTTAATTTTAAATCGAAAATGGCTTTAAAAAAAAAATGGTAATTTGTATTCATTTTTCAATTTGATGTGTGTCGATTATTGTATAGATTGTTATTGATCAAATATCATTGAATAACCCTTATTTGTAATATTTAAAGTAATCATAATGAATAATCCAAGAAATTTTATTTCAATTTTTAGTCTGTTCTTTACGGTATAAGTCACAAATGGTTGGATGACAAAGTTTTTGCGACATGCGGTGATGCTGTACAGTTATGGGATATAACTCGTAGTCAACCTACCTCAGTTTTAAAATGGGGTGTAGATAGCTTGCATCATATTGCTTTTAATCAAGTTGATACTCACGTTTTAGGTAACTATTAAAAGAACAACTAAATAACATAATTATTAATTTTAATTAGTAACACCTTACACTGTTATTGACGCTTTATTTTATATTAAACAATTTAAATATGCTAATAGTAATGACAAGCAAATGAAGTTTTGAGTAAAAATAAATAGGCCTTGTTTTGCTCCTGTTTTTACAATTTGTATGATAATTTATTCTATGATTTTAACCATAATAGTAATGATTGTTGTGTTGATATTATGAATAGCTTCATGTGCAAGTGATCGTAGTATTATTCTTTACGATACCAGAGAAGTAAAACCTATGAGAAAAGTAGTAATGAAGCTAAAGTCAAATCAGTTAGCTTGGAATCCTATGGAAGCATTCAATTTTACTGTCGCTAATGAAGATTATAAGTAATTTCCAATATTTATCATACAATTTTTTTTTTTTATTCAACATTCAATTTTATTATTACAGTTGTTATTCATATGATACAAGAAATTTAAAACGGCCAGTTAATGTGCATATGGATCATGTATCTGCTGTAACATGTATAGATTATGCTCCGACAGGACTTGAATTTGTAACTGGAAGTTATGATAAATCTGTTAGAATTTATGAAAGCACTAGTGTAATGATTTTTTTTTTTAACAAAAAATAAAATAAGTATTTTAATATTTAAACATATTTTAGGGACATTCCAGAGAAATTTACCACACTAAGCGTATGCAACATTTAACTAGTGTTATCTGGTCATTGGACAATAAATATGTTTTAAGTGCATCGGATGAAATGAATATAAGAATATGGAAAGCTAATGCATCAGAAAAATTGGGAATTGTCAGTATTCAGCTGAATACAATTTATGTTGTGTGATATTTTTTAACTAAAATTATTAATATAATATACATTTTAGTTAAGACCCCGTGAAGAGAGAGCTAAAGCTTATAATGCTACATTGAAAGAGAAATTCGCTGCTCATCCTCAAATAAAGAGAATAGCAAGACATAGACAAATACCAAAACATATTTATCATGAACGTGAACAACAATTAGAATCCAGAAAAAAAATCAGAAGAAAGTATGTAAATAATAATTATATTGGATTACATTTTTCTAAATCGTGTAATGTTTTTTTCAGGGAAGAAAATATTCGTAGACACTCTAAAAAGGATACTGTGCCTTTTGTTTCTGAAAAAGAAAAACACGTTATTGCAGAAGTGTATTAAAATATTTTTTCTTTTGATTTTTGTTACTGTTACTATCAGTTTAGTATACTAATTATTTAAAAAATGACATTGTTTTTATAATTTTTAATAATCTATCCTTTAATAAATCATGAACCGAATGTTTATTGTTATTAAACATGAGGGTACAATTACATGACATAATATGTATTCAACCAGTTACATTACTTGGACAATCTCATATTAATAACTAGTTTAGATTTTAACCATATGCATAATGGTTTATGTGTACACATAAATATATGTGCTAATACTTAGTATTTGAAGGTATACTGTTCTGATTCATTAGATAGGTGTTCCTTGGCTTTAGTGGTTTGCACTGGGTGCTAATTGCGGGCCGGGGACCATAGGCGGACTTAGGGGTGGCCTAAAGAGGCATTAGCCCCCCAATATGTGATTTAGCCCCCCACCCCCGAACCAATTGGTGTTTTTATTTTAGTATATTCTTATTTAATTTTCTATTACCTAAAAAACCATTTTTTTTTTAAATGTGCCTTTTTTTATACATATTTTAATACTTAGTTTTTCTTTAGACTAGTTGGATAACGTTTGATTGTGGGTTATGTGTCATTTTACACAAGACAACTTCTAATGTTTTATTATTCTGGCGGCTGACCGCCAACCATCTAGTGGCAAGACCTATTGGGAGGGTGGGGTGAAGGGTTGTTATTGTCATTGTAGACTACTTTTCCACAGCTAAGTATAAACAAATACAAAATATAAACATTGTATTTATATATATATATATATATAAATACTTTTTAATACATGAAAATACATGAAATATTTTTAATACATGAAAAATATTTCAGTTTGTTTTGGCAAGTGGAGCTTGTTATATACGTAAGTTGAACTATAATTACTATAGTAAATTAAAACACAAAAATTTTACAGTAGGTATTATTTTAAAGGATAAATGTTTAAGATAACTTTTAGAAGTCAAATTTTAACCTAAATATTTAATTCATCCATTAAGTATAGTGAAACCAAAAACTGGTTTGTAATGTATTAAATAATTTTTGTGTTATTTGATTTTTAAATTATAGACGAAGTAAGTGGATGGAAATAATAGTATTCTAGCCCTTTTCGCACCTCGTCGAGAAAAAAAAAGACAAAATATAGCATATATATGCCACATATACTTAAAGTGGAAAATTTACGAAAAATAAAGATATTGTAGACTACATTAGTGTCTAAATATTGTCTGGGACTATAGCCCCTCAAAAATCAACCCCTAAGTCCGCCTATGCAAGTATTTCACTAATGCAATACTTGTATCATTGCCTTATAGTATATTAAAACCAAATGTATTGGCAAAGATGTGCCACTGTTTTTAATTCTGTAGTGTAAACTCTGTAAAATTTTGAATTATTTCTTTTTAATATTTAGGAGTGTTCTATGTCACAGTGAATATGTTTTTAACATGTCTTGTCTGTCACGCGCAAACCATATATTTAAAAATCTGCATGTATGATCTTATTAACAGATAATTTTTAGGTAGTTAAGTACAGATGCAGATCTAGAAATTACACATAGAAGGTGACCAATATTTTTGAATATATTGTAATGTGTTAAATTGAGTTAACAATAAACTATAAATATACTATAAATTATAGTTAATAAAAAAATTAAAATGTTAAGAAGTATAAAATATTTTTTTTTAATAAAACATTTATGTTCTTTAGGCACACGCGGCGATTTTCATGCGATGTAATTTGTGTGCGATTTGAGCGACTAGAAGTCCACCATCACAAAGCGATTACATGCAATACTCTATAGAGTATAGAATATACTATTAATCCGTTTAATTCTCTTAGAAAGTCAAACCCCTCAAAGTTCTTAACAAAAAAATGAGAACATTTCGTGTATTTTTTATTGAATTATAAAACATTGGCAGCTCCAGTCATTGGCTAGACATTTATTTTTATAACATCTGTGATTAGTTCGCAGAAAATTGTAATAATAATAATAATAATATACATTGCATGTGTGCATGTATGCACATATAAAAATATGCAATATATGCACTAATATGCAGTGTAGGGTTCTGGTCTATTCTGATGATTGACGTGCGATTGGTGCAACGTGATTGCTATGCGATCAGCACACCCAGTCGCATGAGTCGTTTGTCACGCATTATAGAATCGCGCCGTTAGTGGGTCCTCACTCAATTATATATTATGCAGTCTTTTAAGGGAAAAAATGTGTCGCATGACAATCGTCTCCTGTGCGGAAGACCTTATTATAACATTTACTTATGTATTTGTATAAATTGATAAGACACTAACTTTTGAAGGACAACATAATCTGTGGCTATTATTTTACACAATTAAATTAATTTTAAAGTCTGGTTAAGTAGGTACTAGTAAAAAAAAAAAAATGTATAGAAAACTGTTTAATAATATTTTTAAATTATTTTCTTATATAATATTTTATTCTTAGAAAGGGTCCAATTTCATCAATTAACTTAAAGAAAACTAAACACAATTTTTTTTTTTGAATTGAGTTATTTTTTCCACAACAAATGAAATATTTTTGTAAAATGATTGTCCAGTTTAAAAAAACATTTAACTTGGAACTTTTTTTAGAAAATATGATTTTTTGCCTAGAACTTTATCTGGAACTGTTATATATAAAAAAAAATAGTAAAATGATGCCCAGCTCCGTATCGAAACTGTAAATATATAATATAATAATTAAAGAATACTTCATAATGAAAAGCTATTTCAAAATTTGAATAAATTAAGTAAATATAGTTATATTTCGGTGGTTTTTCCTTTTGTAACTAACGCAATTAATGTTTCTACTCTGCTTTTTACAAAATTTACTTGCATTTGTAATGTATCAGTGAATATATTCTGGTCATTGCGGTGTTCTTCTAATAACAGTAGAATTTCATCATATTTATGACATGTTTGGAGAACTTTGCTCATTAATGTCATTATCCTACACTATAAAACACAAACACATTTACTTATTTTATTAAATATTTAAGTACAATGTACCTATCACAAAGTAGTTCAAATATTATTTGGTTTTAAGTTAACAAAAAATAAATGTACCGTATGTGAACTTTCGGCTTCTGCAAAACACACACTTTCAAATTTTTTTATTTTCCAACTTAGTGTATCAATTCTTTTTTCCATATTGGACACCTGTAATACAATTTATACTCTCCGTTGATAGAATTAAGTACAGTTTTGATTATTGGTTTTACACTTACTACATGTTCTAGGTGGTTTATAACGTCATCCATCTTTAAGTATGAAACTTCTATTATTATATTACAGTTTTGTAAACGTATAACTAGATAGTATAGTTAGTAATAAATTAATAACTAATAATTAAATTCCATTATAAACATAAAATAAATCTACATTACTATTTGCTTAATACAGAATGCTAATTTAAGTATTTACTCAATATCAACATTTAAATTATGATTAATATTGATAATAAATTCATTATTTCATAATTCATGCTATGATAAATTTCCCGCCAAAAACACTTTACTGGGTTATTACATAATGTTGTATTAGTTACATCATAGATGACTGTTTTTGAAATTTTAATTTCATTCCAAAAATGATGATAAATTCAATATAAAGAATAAAAAAAACTACTGAGATCAAAATTAACTATTCAATTTTTTTTTACTACGATACAATAAATCGTGGAGTAAGATAAATAGTATTAATTGTTAATTAATATTTAAAGAGGGTAACCGGTAAACAGACACCGGTAGATCGCCAGTCAACTTATTGTTCTAATATGCCGCCGACAGGATAGTAGCTAATGTGCATATCCATACATTATTATAGAATAATATTATATATCTATTAAGATTTATATTACTCTATGGTCTATGCAAAATTTTCAAGAATGAAAAATAATACGTATCGATACGTTCCTGATACGAACTAGAATGTTACGGTACGTTACAGCGGTACACCTGTGATAATATTACAGATTAAATGAAACGGTTCTTATCTGTGATATTATTCTTGTGATATTATTGGCCAATTTTATAATTTATATACGTTTTTGGCACAGACTATATGAAATAGTAATTTTCATCTATATAATCTGTGTTTTTGGTAAGATCCGTTGTCGGGCGTATTTACGTATATTATAATCTATGACGACGGTCAATGGTAAATTGTGATTTTTATTACATTACCCGTTGTATCTATAAAAATTGTCGATACTGATTTCGATATTATCATTTTGATACTCGGTGTTGGATACTTGGATACAAGAGGCCACACTACATTTTTAGTTTCTAATTTCTCTCACGGCCAGTGTTTTATATTCATGCCTAAACCAGACCCTTGTAAATCTTTGGCTTGCGCGATTCAAAAGTGCTTGTCTGGTAAGATATTTGTATGTATTTTTAGTATTATTTATCATTGTTCATATACATACAAGAAAAATGCCTTAGTTTCTGTTTACTACCTCCTTATATAAGATGGAGTATAGTCTAGATTTGTTTAGTCATAATTAAAACAATTTTCACTATTTGTTATTATTCTGTATTTACTTGATATTTACATTAGTATGTGTCATTTACTAAATTAATACATATCATTACTTTATAAATACTATAAGTAATTTTTTTAAAGTATATTTAAATAATTTGCCTACGTTAATTATAAAATAGTTGATATAAATCACCAATATGAACTGTTTTACAGAGAACGATTTTCAAGAATCTCGCTGTACCAAACAAATACAAAATCTTCGAGAGTGTTGTAAAACGTTCTATAATGTTTCACTTGTATGCTCAGGCATGAAACCTGCTTCTACTATTGATGATGAAAAAAAAACAGTAAGGAAACATCACAAGTTAATCTATCTTGTAATCATATTAGTTAAATGGCCATGTGTTTGTGTAACACATTAAGTTAAAATGGCTGTATCAATTTCGATGCAGTCTTTTCCAATTTGTAGCTCATACATTGGACGGTGCCTAAGACTATTTAATAATTTGACTAATAATTATAGTAGCATATAAGATAATATATTGAGTAATATAGTATGTTATTTTGAGAAATATAAAGCTGGGCTAATATATATAATAGTTAAAATATTCTTTTAATTGTATAACTTTGGCTTGAAGAAAGTAGGATGATAAATTTATCTTTATATATCTACACAAATATTTTGAAAAAACACTCCATTTACATGGTAAACAGGAATGGTTTAATGTAATAAATATTTGTAGTAATGGTAATTGGTAAGGTACACATTCAGTATTGATAAATTTAATTTTGAATTTGGTTAACTTCTATTTAGATTGATGGATAGTGAAAAATCAGAATGATGATAAATGCCAATAAAACCTATATTATATTGGGAATTATACCTTGTGCAACTATCAATTTTTACATTGTTTTTTTTTGTTGTATTGAATAATATGGAGAAACTTGAATTCAGATGAATAAAAAGTAAATGTACGACTTTTTATGAAGAAGCTTTGGTTGGACTCTTTAGTCATTATATTGAGAATAAAACTGATTTCAAAGTTTATACATTTTTTGATATTCATATAATTAGTTCTCTAAGTAATATATATTTTTTCAAACTGAATTTGTGTGTTATAAAAAATAAATTAAGAAAAAATAGTAAGTATTTTGAAAAAATTAAAGGCTTGTGAAAAGGAATGGAATTACTTAGTATTTAAATTTATGATAAATTTGACTTGATGTAGAATAATATTGCCGTCCTAACCAGTCAGTTTTTCACAAAATAAATTTGATAAATTTGTATTTTGTTTATTTGCCTATCTAATGTTAGATGTTATGTTCAATTATTGTGTGCAGTGGTAAGTTATAAGAAGTTTTCAAAAAATTGACTGCTAACTATACCTAGGAATAACGTGTTTGTTTCTGCGTTGGTATAGTTTTTTAGACAAACATTTTTGGAACAGATTATTAGATTAAAATGAAAAGATAACATTGCATAAATTAATTTAATATTTGTTCAGTGTATTGGGGACCAAAATATTTGAAAAACAAAAAGATCTGTACCTAATGCTGCATTGTTAATGAAAATGAGTTCATTTAATTTTCTTTCTTTAGGTTCTCAAGTAATATGTCAAACCAATACCGGCAAGCACAAAAAAACAGCTTTCAAAAATTCACAGAAAGAAAATTATTGAAAGAACTGCCTTTTTACAGAAGACATCCAAGAGTATTGTGATTATTGGAAGTACACTGCGCATCTTGATTTTGTTTAGTAGAGGATTGTATGATATTTTCAGACCTAACACTTCAACGACAGTTAGTCAAGAAAATCAATATCACTTACGTTTACAAGAAACTTTCTAAAAAGAGTAAGTTGTTATCAGTGTCCAGAGAAATAAACGTCTGGTACCAAATACAATTTCAGAGCATTTTGCAAAAAAATTTAAACTACAACACTAATGTATACAAATATTTTGTCGGGACATTTTTATTTGATGAATTTCCTGAAATTAATAGATTAATTAATTTTTGAAAAATTATATTAATTTTATCAGTGTACACAATTTAGTTTTTGAAAAACAAATAGCAGTATTATGGGTTACCAAAATAGAGATCAATTAGCTAAATGTTATATAAGTCTATAAACTTCTGATTTTAAAAAGTTGAAAGTTGAAACAATAATTTTAAATGAAATCGCACAAGAATAGTTTTTAGAGAGGGTTAGCAAATGTTTTGATAGTCGATTATCTAAAAAGTAAAAAATGGAATTGTATTTGACCGTAACAATTTTTGTAAACACGTCTTAAGCAATATATGTATTTAAATAGTTAGTAGTATTTATTAATGTTTTGTATAATATTCTATTACACAAATGTAGCATAAGGGGGCATGTTAACGAATTGCTACATAGCTAAAAATCAAAAACAATAGTCATATTTATTGTTAAATTAATAAAATTAGTTTAACTGTATAACAGCACCTACATACAGAGGTTCAACTTAATGCATTTTATTAATTGTATTATTTAACTTAGACATTAAAGACATAAAGAGATTAAATCAGAAAAACCTGATAATCTGTCTAATTCGGACTCGTAAAAATTAAATCATTGCTTAGTCAAAACAATTTTTTTTATATTTTTCAAAGCACTAAAATACTATATTTATAATAATTTAATTTTTCTATTTACAAAAAATATTTTTTAATCATTATAATGTTTGATCAGCTGTAAGATTATTCATTATTATCAGTTGATACATGTATAATTTTTTTGTAACAATAGCTCTTGATTGGTAACTTTTATAGCCATAAGGATACTATAACTTATGCTATTTTACATAATACATTCAATCAATTTGATATTATATTTTAATTCCAATGCTTAACAACTAAATAAACATTTTAGATATTTATGACTATGATGCTAAGGGGAGCACTACAGACCCACTCAGCTACTCGTTTGAGTATTCTCAAGAATACTCTGATTTCAGAAACAACTCAACATTTTAAATAATTTATTTTTTGAAAATTTTAAGTATAGAAAATTGGAATGTGAAACATTTTTTTGTTTAAAAATTAAATATTTTCTTAATGGCATATACCAAAGTATAAGAGCACTAGCAAATAGTTTCATTCTATAATTTGATAAATGATAATTTATTTAGTAGTAAATTTCTCGTATAATATTTTTATCAATCAACTACTGTTGTGTTTTGAAAACGTTTTAATAAGTACATTTTTTGTGTTGTATGCCTTAGTTATTCAAAATAAATGTTGACGCCAATTGTGTAGGCATCCCACTCACCCTTGGCATGTGTCTTGATTTAATTTCCCAATAATAAATATAGTAATGAGAATTCTATCATTTTTTTTAGAAATTAACACGAATAATACAAATAAAGTTATGGATGCTGTTAACAAAGCAAAATTGCGCTTCAAGAAATATCCTGATCTACTATTAGCATGTCGTGTTGAAGGCTTCAAGTATGCTACATGTATCGTTCAAAGTGAAAAAGACCTCAAATTAAACTCCTGTAAAGACGAGTTTGTGAAATTTCATCAGTGTTTAATAGCTAACTCATTGAAGCATCGAATCAAAATATAGTCTTGATGTAAACATTTTTTTTAAAAATACTGATAGTTTAGTTTAAATAATATGCATTTTCTGTGGCATATAGTTTTTGGTTTTTTGATAAGAACATTATTAATTGTTTTTGCTCAGTGGTATGATAGAGACGATAATGGTGTACATTATACTGACATTGATTACAAAGTTTTTACTGATGCAGCTCAACATATGTGGTATGGCGAATCTCCTTATATGAGACCAACTTACAGGTATACACCTCTAATAGCTGCACTTTTAATGCCTAATATATTTTTACATCCCTGTTGGGGAAAGTTATTGTTTTCTGTATTTGATTTAGCCATCGTTACTGTTATACGCCAAATAGTATCAAAGTCACATTCTAAATATAAAAATTATTGCGCATATCTTTGGCTGTACAATCCTCTAAGTATTATCATATCAACTCGTGGGAACGCAGACTCGATATCCTGTTTTTTGGTTCTTGTGACGTTATTAGCACATATTGAAGAGAATTATGTCATTTCTGCAGTACTTTTTGCACTGTCTGTACATGTACGCATGTATCCCATTATATTTGGGCTCTCATTTTATTTATCAATTGAGAATGGGGCCACATCAACTTCCCGCTTTCAAGTAGTCTATAATAGCTTGTTCCCATCAAAAAAGAGAATTCTGTTTGCAATAGTATTTATTGTATCAGTAATTTTAATAACCTGGCCTTGTTATTTTCTGTATGGTCAACAATTTTTGGATGACTCGTATTTGTATCATATACGTCGGTTGGATGTACGTCATAACTTTTCTGTATATTTTTATTTGAATTACTTATTATCAAGTTCTGATCAAGTACAAATCTTATACAGTTTATTGACCAAAATAAGTCCTTTAATATTGATAATAGCTATATCATTTAAATTTGGTCAAATTGAAGATTTACCATTCTGTCAATTTTGTCTATGTTTTGTTATGGTCACCTACAATACAGTTGTAACTTCACAATACTTTATTTGGTTTGTTTCATTTATGCCTGTATTTTTTCTTCATTTGAACTTTACAGCTGTTGAATGTTTTAATATCATATTAGTTTGGGTAATGCCTCAAGTTGGATGGCTTGCATTTGCTTATTTGTTAGAGTTTATGGGTATAAATACATTTTACTTACTTTGGGTTCAATCATTAATGTTCTTCATCAATAATATTATTATTGTATCACTGGCTATTGTACGTTATAAGTGTAATAAAATAAAAAAAATATTGTAAATTTACACTTATTGTTCATAAATAAAATGTATGTTATGTATTTGTAAAATACTTTATTTTTGGTGCTTTTAATATGTAATTAGATTTTTTTTTAGTTGTACAAGGTTTAGAAGTTAACAAAAATATTGTATAGTGAATTTCGATCACCTATGTTATAGGTATGTGTGTAAAAAATATGTTAACTTTTTTTTTATCAACGATTTCTAAATGGACCAGTTAATTGGTAACTTATGGGGTACAACGGAACTTCTGAGACTTTATAGTACCCTGACCATCCTTTTTTTTTAATCCTCACTTGGATCCTTTGCGTTCCGGGGGGTCCTTGCCTGGTGGGGCATTACTTGCCCCCGGATCGCCAATGCTCTTTATTGAACATGGTTGGTCTGGCGTGTGATATTATTATATTATATACTATTGTTACCCGCCGATAACGGCCTACCCGATCAGTACGTACTAAGACGACAACGCGCACAGTAACCTCGCCGTACCGACGTATTAATATGTAATATTATTTATTATAAACAATACAGTCCATATTATAATTATTGAGTTATTCAATCAAAGTCTAACCCAACCATTTGGTCCTTCGGGCCGGATATTTGCATGTTTGTTATTTGTATTAGTCGTTTTTTAAGTGCATTTTTTTCGCTCGGTTCTCGAGTGCGTTGTCGAAGTGATTAAGCTCGTTTCGCTTACAATTTCGACGTGATTAAGCTCGTTTTTGCTTATAAGTTCAAAGTGTTTTTTTTCTCTTTTTGTTAAGCTCGTTTTGCTTACAACATCGAAATACTAAGCTCGTATGGTTTACAGGTTTGACTTATTTTAAGCTCGTTCGCTTATAAACCTAAAGTGCTTTAAGCTCGTTTGGCTTACATATCAAGTTGGATACCTTGTTGGAGAAAATTTAAGGTCAGATCCAATTCATTTAAACTATATTTTTTATTGTTTTTCTTTCTCTGCATGTTATAAAAAGAAAACAACGCGATTATTATTATAGCAGTACCGGGTTTTTTTTCTTTCGCTTTATCGTTACACAACGCTCGATACGTTTGCTAGAAGCTATATTTTTTGCGTAATTTCCTTGAACCAATATGTCGGAAATAGCCTCACTAACTCTTCGTCGCGGTACGTTCAAGGGCCATATGACTCGTTTTTTAAATTACGTAAAAAACAAGATAATTCTGGTAATGTTGATATTGAGCAACTAAGTATTCGAAAAGAGAAGGCAGAAATAGAATAGCATGGCAAATAGAATGGCAGGATTTTGAACAGATCCAGTCTGAGATAGAGGAACATGGTGAATTCTGAAACTGAAAACTATCGAGCGGAAATGGAGGATATATTTTATGAGGCTCTGGCTATTTATGAAAGAATTGTACAAAAGCATAATCCTCCAAAGAACGAAAATTCATCCCAAAATGGCGAAAACCTATTTTCAAATAGTTCCGTTCGTTCAAATTCGCAGTATGTTCCTTCGGTCGTTAAATTAGCAGCTGTTGAAATACCAAAATTCACCGGTATGCTTTCCGAATGGACATCATTTAAGGATATGTTTATTGCATTGGTTCATAATAATGATGCGCTAAATGATGTTCAAAACATTTTTTATTTACGCTCTTCACTTGGTGGTAAAAAGTCGTCAGTGTTACCCGACCACAGCTGATAATTATAACTTAGCGTGGAAAAGTTTAAAGGATAGGTACGATAATAATAAACTTTTGGTACTAGCTCATACTAAAGCATTGTTTGACTTGGAACCTGTTCGATATGAATCAGCTGAGCTTATACGCAAATTATATGACACAGCGTCTGGTCATATAAATGCTCTTGATGTGCTAGGCCATAGTCCCAGATCATGGGGTCTAGCGATTTTATATATCATTACATCGAAGTTAGATTCGAATAGTATTCGTCAGTGGGAAATAGAATCGTCCCGATCAGAAATAGCGCCTTTAAGGGAACTTCTCGATTTTTTGCAGTCTCGGTTTCGAATGTTGGAGTCAGTGGAATCTGCAACGAAAGCGCATCAGTTGGATAGTTGGCGCAATAATTCAAACCCAAAAAAAGAACGTAAGTCAACTTCGTTATTTGTTAGCGATGGAATACAATGTTATTCATGTAAACAACCGCATACAATTTATCGCTGTCCGAGTTTTTTTAAAAATGTCCGTTCAAAATCGAATAAAAAGAATATCGGAATTAAAAAATTGTAAAATTTGCTTAGGATCTCATCCCGAAAAAGTATGTAAGGCCAGGAGGTGCGCAAAGTGCGGGCGAGATCATAATAGCTTATTACATTTGCCTCGTATCGATAATAATATTAATAGGACGGAATCGCATATAGATAGTAACACGACAGTAGAAGAAAATGATAAAACAGCAGTATCTGTAAACGCACACACTTATCAGGGTAATAACAATAACAGTTCCGTGTTATTAGCGACTGCCGTAGTTTATGCTATTAACAGTGTCGGTGAACCTGTATTATGCCGTGTATTGTTAGATTTCGGTTCACAAAACAATTTTATTACTGATTCAATGGCTAATTATCTGAAATTGAAAAGAAAAAGAATATCGTATTCAGTTTACGGCATAAATAAATCTAACCATAACATTACCCATCAATTGTCAACAAAAATAAAATCTCGCGTTTCAAATTATGAAATTAATTTAAATTGTCTAGCCTTGCCAAAATTAACTGGTCGTTTACCCTTGTTTTCTATTGATCCGTCTAAATAAAAAATACTCGATGATGTTTTATTAGCGGATCCTTCGTTCAGCTCGCCACAGAAGATCGACATGTTAATAGGCGCAGAAGTGTTTTTTGAATTGATGTGTACTGGTCAGCTAAAACCTATAAAGCGCGGTCCTATAGTCCAAAATACTAATTTCGGATGGGTGGTATCGGGACCAGTTCCAAACTCAGTCGAGGGATCAATAAATAAGGTTTTATCGCTCTATACCAGTAACTCTGATACCAATATTTCTTTTTCGTCCAGTTTGGAAGAAAAAATCGTTAAATTTTGGCAGTTAGAAGAAGTAAAAAATACGACAGTGTACAGTCTGGATGAAAGGCTGTGTAAGAAGATTTTTGAGCGAAGCGTTAAGCGCGACGTCGACGGTCGATTTATAGTGTCACTTCCCTTAAAAGATAGCCCGACTTTAGGAAAATCTTATAATATTGCTTTACGCCGTTTTTTAAGCTTAGAAAGACGATTACAACGCGATTCGGAACTTAAAATCAATTATACTCGATTTATGGACGAGTATATGGCGTTAGGTCATATGGAGCCGGTTTCTGATGAACAAACTATCAATAGCCGTTGTTATTATATACCCCACCACGCGGTCCATAAAGAGAGTGTCACTACGAAATTAAGAGTAGTTTTTGACGGGTCGTGTAAATCCGATAATGGAGTTAGCTTAAACGAAGTTCTTTTAAAAGGTCCATGTATTCAACAAGATTTATTTTATATTATGGCGCGATTTCGTACACATAAATTCGTTTTGACCGCGGATATAGCAAAAATGTATCGCCAAATATGGGTTGCCGAGCACCATCGCGATTTGCAACGTATTCTTTGGCGTACCAGTCCGGACGAACCTATTCAGATATTTCGTTTAAAACCCGTTACTTATGGTATAATAACTTCTTCTTTTTTGGCCACTGCATGTTTGTAAAAAATATCTGAAGAAAAAGGTATTGAATTTCCGTACGCTTGTCGGGTTTTAAGTCGAGATTTTTATATGGACGACCTACTCACAGGAGCAAACACTCTTCAGGACGCATTAATATTGCGTGATTAACTTTTATCAATTTTGGCAGAGTTTGGGTTTGAGCTGCGGCAGTGGTCCAGTAATAGTATTGATTTATTAGAAGGCGTCCAAGTAGCGACATCTTTGTCTGAAAATGATACAGACAAAAATGTAAAAAAAATATTAGGCGTGTATTGGGATCGAGAGAATGACACGTATAAATATCGGGTACAATATTATGATAATTAATCTACGATAACAAAGAGAACAGTTCTATCTGAAATTGCAGCGATTTTCGACCCTCTAGGGCTAATTAGTCTCATTAAAATTAGATAAAAAATTATTTTGTAGAAGCTCTGGGTATTAAAGGGAGAATGGGACGAACCAGTTCCTTGTGAACTTCAGAGCGAATGGAAAAAGTATCGAGGCTCACTCGAAGCGATTAACTGTTTGTCAATCGATAGATTCATTTTTGTTTCGGGAGAAATAACTGATATTCAATTATATGGATTTTCAGAAGATTTTCAGTAGAAGCGTACGGTGCGTGTTTATACGCACGGACAGTTAATACGGCCGGACAGATTACCGTTAGATTGTTATGTGTCAAATCACGCGTTGCTCCTTTAAAAGTAATTACCATTCCGCGTTTAGAGCTTTTAGCGGCACTACTCCTTACCCGGTTGGTTTCGAATTATACTTCAATATTAGAAGTACCAATTAGCGAAAAATATTATTGGACGGATTCTAGAGTCGTGCTAGCTTGGATAGCCGCCCCGTCGTCGCGGTAGAAGACATTTGTTGCTCACATAATTGGTGAAATCCAAGAGCTAACATCTGTTTATCAGTGGCATTATGTCAGCACGAAGGATAACCCAGCAGACGTGGTTTCGCGTGGTTGTTGTCCCGCACAATTGAAAGAAAATCGACTGTGGTGGGAGGGCCCTAAATGGCTAAATGGCGATACCAATGAATGGCCCAAGATTGATCTTTCTACAGTAAAAGAATTAGATGTATTTTCTGAAGAGCGTAATATGATTAGTTTGCACACGACTTTTATCTATGATTTGTCTATTTTTGAAAAATATTCTTCTTTAATGAAACTTTTACGCGTTGTTGCTTATTGTCGTCGATTTTATTTCAATGTTATAAAAAAATGCAATAAACTAGTTGGTTCGATTCAAGCGGAGGAGATTGAAGAGTCTACGACTTGTTTAATAAAATTAATACAGTCAAGTAATTGGCCCAGCGAGTTAAACGATTTAAAAAACGCGCGTCAAATTAGCAGTAAAAGCAAATTATTAAAACTAAATCCATTTTTAGACGAAAAGGGTCTTAGTAGGATGGGCGGTCGACTCAAAAATGCCCTTACGCTTGATATTTTTAGAAAACACCCTATTATTCTTCCTCCGAACAGTCTTTTTACTCGTCTCATTTTCTTACATGCACATAATGAGACATTACACGGTGGACCGCAGATTATGTTGGCGCAAGTACGTTCAAAATATTGGCCTATCAATGGTCGCAACATTGCCCGCGACATATCCAGAATATGTGTTATGTGTTTTCGGTATAAACCTTTAGTAGTACAGCCTATAATGGGAGATTTACCCAAGGAGCGCGTAGAACCAACTAAAGTATTTCAGAAGTCTGGGGTCGATTTCGCAGGACCTTTTAATGTTAAGACAAGTTTACGGCGCAATGCTCCAGTCACTAAGGCATATGTTTGAAAATAAACAAAAATGTAAAAATAAATTGTTTTCCTATCAATTTAGTATAACTTTTTAAATAACAAACTATAATAAAATGTAAAAGTGTATTAAACTATCTATCATTGGGCGATAGGAGCTAAGCCTCTAGTTTACATTATAAAATATAACTTAACAGTATATTATAATAATTTTAAAAGTTAAATTATTAACACATTTAGGTATTATATTTTTCTTTTAAAAATATATACATTTTTTTTTAATATATTACTCTGAATGTTAAACATTTCCAAAACAAAAACAAAATATACTATTTGACTAGAAAGTAAATTGTACAAATGTTAAATTATAAACTATTAATGTCTAAATATATCGGTCAAAAAAATAGTTTGATCGCACTACCATTATATTCTCCAATAATTCAGGTGTCATTCTTGTTCGCTGATCATTTAATATAAATTTGACACTGGAAAATAATTTAGTTTTAAGTAACCTTTAAAATACATAGTTTATATTATTGGTATAGTCCGGTATTATTGATATTATTCGTATAGTTTTAGTTTTAATTAAAGCTACTTTATGTCTTGGTTTTCTTATCTCTTTAACTAGTTCTCTTGCTTTGGTTAACACTGATTGTATATTTTTTAATTTAAACACATCAATAACTGAAAGCTGCAGTATGTGTGCAGCACAACGCATACCTCTTAAGATAATGGACGTCTCTACTGATGATTGTAAGTGATCACTTAATTATATCGGCTCATTATCACTATTATGAAGGTGTTCGTCTTCATTAATGGTAGTATCTGTACTAGAACAGCTGCACTCATCAACACCACTTCCTTTGTCAGTAGTAAAATGACAACTGACAAGTATTATTTTCCTCTTCATTATCGTTCATATCTTTTTTAATAATGTAACAATTTTAACATGTTTGCTCCATTGTCAGTCGTAACTGAATAAATATTATTAGTACTCAATTTATATCTTGCCAAAACTTTTAAAAGTTCTAATTTTAAATTCTCAGACGTTGTCATATATATTTCTGTGGTAGCCAAATTTCTGATAATAATTAGATGGATGCCAACCTACCACTTCACTTATTATCGGTCCTCCGTCAAAGAATAAAAACCGACTAAATTACCAATGACTAATTAACTTAGGTATGTACGAAAAGGTGGGATTTATTTAGTGTCCTTTACAGTTAGACTTTGTCGGTATCGAAAATCTTAGTCTAGAGATATTTCAAATACTATTTATTATAAAGTAAAATGTAGGGAAGACCGGGTACAGTTTAACTTTATTAATTGCATATTTACTATATTATTTACATGATTTAACTATATTATTATTATACTAATTAAAGTTTATTTTAATTTACATATATTGTGATCTACTGTCTAATTTATTAGACATTACTAACAAATAAATAAATGAAAATTATTCGTATACAAATTCATAATAAACAAATATAATAAGTTATTCGGTCAAACGTTCTCAGGGTGTATAACTATATAACAATATTCATAATGACGTTCTCGAAACAAATAAATTTAAAACGTTATTCAGAATAACGTTTCGGGGTAGAAAAAATTATAACGTTATTCCTAGTTTACGTTCATGAACAAATAAATAACGGTTCACAGAACCTTGGTTGTGTGTGACGATTAATACCGACTAATATTGTCTTTCAGCAATATTTTAAAGTATATTTTTTGGACTAGATAATATTATATTATATCCGCCGCCACAGTTCAGTAATAATAACAGAAATTGCCGATGTTTTGCCAAAATAATCTATTTTGGATTTGTTGTTGATATCATTATCTGTACAGTGTTCAGATAAAGTTACGTAAATGTACCAATTTATTTAATAACATAAATTTATAATAAATAGTATTTGAAATATCTCTAGACTAAGATTTTCGATACCGACAAAGTCTAACTGTAAAGGACACTAAATAAATCCCACCTTTTCGCACATACCTAAGCTAATTGGACATTGGTAATTTAGTCGGTTTTTGTTCTTTGACGGAGGACCGATAATAAGTGGTAGGTTGACATCCGCCACAAGTGGGTCTAATAAATGTTTTATAACAGCTAAAGTGAATTACATATTGACTTATGACAAAACTTTGAAATTAAACGATATAAAATGTATTTAAATAATCTTAAAGCTAAGTAATAAATTATCATCCAATTAAGCGCTATCTTGTCAAAGTGGTTGCCAATGCCCAATAGTTTATACCCTGTCCGCCGAGACACCATGCCGGTTTTCGTAATGTAGACTGGTCGCTGGAGAGTGGAGCCCAAGCAACCACCGAGAACAGGCTGACAGGCAGGACGGCGTCGAGGGGAGGACACTAGTCACCACTCACCTGTCACACCATAGAATAGATAAAAGCAGAAGAGTCACTCTCAATGGAAATAAAAAAGTGACGACCATTTTGTAAAGACCTATTTAGTACTAAATGTTATATCTGTACACAACTAAAATTAAAAATGTATAGATGTAACATTACAGTGGTGTAGCCTTAAGAAGATGTCCGCCGCGTTTTTGTGTGATAAGTATCTTCCCCGTGTTAATTTTTATCAGTGTCCGAGGCCTGGTAAAACTGTATAAACAAGGTGGATTTATCCACCTTGTGTATAATGTAAATAAAGCAGATCTATATTTAGTCTCTTTATTTGTTTTGCATTTGGGATAACTCACGTCAAGTTTATAGTATTCACTCTGCTGATAAGGGGATATTAATCCATAACGTATTGTATTTAATCTCTTGAAATCTTCATAATAATATTACTTTATCTTTTTATTATATACGATATAAGTTCTGTAATCACTAATCAGTTGAATTCAATGATGTGATAGCCAAATCCTCAATTATCATTTGTCCGCTATCCGGTGTTTAGACCTTTAGTTTATTAGTTATATTGTCATGTTATTTTAATGTCAGTGAAATTATATACTCGGGTATTAACTTTTTAATTCTATCTTAGGCTCTTGTTGTCTCATAATTTTAAGTATACTAATTACGTTTTAGAAAGAAGTAAATATATTTAATTTAAACAGTTTAATACTAGTGCTATAGTTCTATCACAAATACATAATACAATATACGTCATTCAACAATATATGTTTATTTTTGTTTATATCGTGTTAGACCAATTCATTATTTTACTGAATTGTTTTACAAAGTGGTCTTTCTATTTACAGGGTTTGAAGTACTTACAAGGTATTAATATTCCTTTCGTACTTTAGCGATGAGTAGTAAAAACACTTGGAATAATTGGGTTTATGAACATGTCAATATTGAAATTGTCAATAGAGGATCGCTGGTAATTATGTGTAAATTAAAATTTACACTAGGATCTAGCAGCTTTAAAATAAATACAAAATTCATAAACATAAATAGTATTATTCTTTCGGAGGTTATTTGTTAATTACTTGACTGAACAAATTAATAACTAGTATTAACTTAGGTAGTCAAGTTAAAAGCTAAACTATATGAACTTAGTCAATTAATACAAGTTTAGCTTATAGTAAATTGCTTTACCCTTCATCATATTGTATGCCTTAAAATGAATAATCATAATACTAATTAAAAAAAATGGAAAAGTAGATCTAGGTATGTTAAGTTAAATGTATGATTATGTTAGTTATAATTAAGATATAACTTCTCTAGTTTAGTGTCTTACTAGTCAATTTATTTTAAAACTTTTTAAAACTTATTAGCACATTAAAGTCTGTCCTTGGTTAACTATGTAGATATTTAGACATTGAACTTATAAATTATTATACTTATTATAAATGCTATGTATGTATTTTAAATGCTAAAACCTAAATTTCTTTTTAACTTTATTTTTTTAAACACCATAAAATTATTTATCACCTAATTATTTCTAACACATACATGTATATTTTGCTGTTGTCGTTACCAATAATAATTAATTATTTTATTTTTGTTTATAGAATATTGTATGTAGTAGAAAAAAAGATGACCATGTAAATACTGCTGTAGATCTTAAACATAAAAAGTATGTACAGTTTATTGACTTGTAGTGATATGTATACAAAGCAAGGTAACAGGCAGTGGATGATGAATTCAAATACAATTTTTAGAATTTACTTTTTAGACATAATAAAAAAACCTGTGTCCGAGATTTCCAGTTATTTAATTTCCAAATATAGTGTGTTGCTTAGAAAAAGGTAGTATTTGGTGCTGTGCTAAGATGTTCTGAAATTTTTACAAAAGGAGTTTAGCACTTAAAAGAAATTTTTAGAAGGTAAGTTTCCTTAAAAACTACTTATTTTTATCTACCCTAATATCTTACATTCTATTGATTAGAGTCTAAGTAAAAAAATGTCTAATCATTAGACATTTTTTAAAAGTGCAAAAGTAAAAAAAAAATTTTCCCTTCCCTTTTTGAAAACCACAAAACTAGTTTTTTGCTTAACTTCATTAATACAAAATAACTATTAATGTAAATAGATTTTTTATTATTAAATTATAAGTTAAAACGGTACTCAAATTACCTGTTTTTGAGCAACATGCTAAATTTAAATTGAATGGTATTTTAAATTTTATCAAAAGAACAATAAAAGTACCATTTAAATCTGTGATCCATTGAGTGTTACCCTGTATTAGTGAAATCATAGGTTAGGTGGATAGACAATGTTCACATATTGATTTTTGGTAATATTATCCTGGTTATAATATTACTAACAAATAATACTACTAAAAATCAAGAAAAGAGTTCCAAATGAAAGTTTTCATGGACTCTATTACCACCTATCTTGAGGGATGAGTTCTAATATATTTTTTAAGATAAGAATAGGAATAAATTCTGTTTATTTGGCTTTATGTAATTTGTTGTTTTACTTATTTTACTGACTGTTTTCTGAATTATGTTTACTATGAAAAAGTATATTTTTATTTTAAGTACAATTAGGTTTTCAGATTTCTCCTGAGTAATAGTAATTTATTATCCTTATCTAATAGTAATTTATTATTTGAATATGTGCTAAAACTAATTTTTCTCTTAAAAATGAACCTATTTTAATTCCTCCCTCTCTAAACATGTGATATTTTTTGTGTTGAATACATTAGTAAAATCAAAGTTTACCATATTTACAGATAAATTCACAAAAAATACAATTTTATTAAAATGTGTTTCTATATTATTATGTCATAAAAGCTATTAAAAACATTGTGGGAAATTGTAATCTCTTAGTAATGTTTGGTAATGGTCATATTTACACCTGTATCTGAAGCCTAAAAACCAAATATTTGTTGAAATAAAAATTAAATAGGTCCATTTTTTAAACGCATAATTAGATTTGCAAATTTTGAAAAATCTGCATTTTAATTAGTTTTTTTGTTAGAACTAAATCTAATTAATAAACAATTAATAATATTTTGACAAGGATTTTATTAAAATCTAAGCGTCACTAGAAAAATCTGAAACTAAGTCTGTAATATTTTTTAAAAAAAATTTCAACTATATCAATTTATTTTCTGGTCAATTTTTATAAGCTTTAGGTTATTATTTTTAACGTATATGATTTTTTTTATGAGTAAAAACAATTTTTGTGATAAAAAATTGTACTAGTCAAAATGTTGTCAAGCATTTTGATCATGGACTTAAAAAAAAAATGATCGCTTTTATTCCCTGAACAATACTGGTAATAACTCTGTTCTAGCTTCGTCTTTGACCATTATACTTTTCATGAGTAAGTCATTGACTCTCTCTTTAGTATACACATTGATCATTTGTAGTTTTATTAGTTTAATAAAAATATATATCTGTACCTTGGGTCTAACAGTACTAAATTTGTACTAAATGAGTTGTACAACTTAACTTGTGAACATCTCATTTATATTGGGAAAATAAATAAAACTTTTTGGAAAAAAGTTGGAAAAATTAAACTTTCTAAAAAAAAACATTTAACTTCAGTTGCAAAAAGTGTGTTTTTGGATCCAATGTTTAGATAGATATCAATATATAATATATATGTATTCATCACAATGCTATAAAGCTACTGTTTGACATTTTTGTTTTGTTTTACCTATATGTTGTTTTTTCATACATTCAACATTTTAGAGTTGTGGAACGTCCAAATCGTGTCCTCTTTTTGAATATAATCAGGCCTGAAATCAAACTCACTACAGTAAGTTAAATTATTATAAAATAAAATACATATTAACATATATCATTTTATACATTTAAAAACTGTCTTTAATGATTTTCCCATCTCCACTTTTATTATACATTTTATAGTATTAAATTGTGTATAATGTATTTATACTTAACCTTTATACTTGAAATGCGGTGCACAGTGCCGTGCTTAACATGCTTTTGACAGTGAATATTGTACTGTTAATTGTTCAATGTAAGTATTACCAATATAACACTTTTCCTAGAGTTAATTATGTTATTAATAGTATATTTAACTAAAATTTGACAGTTCTTACGATATTGTAAAAATATTATATCAGTCCATCCAAATATATAAAACTTCCCTTGACTGTTATTTTTAGGAACTATTAACAATATTTTAATTGCTTGGAGTATTGAAAAATTATATTAGAAAATTTATATTTCACATTATTAATTTATGCCATAAATGAGTCTATACATTTGTTTTAATATTATGATTCTAGCACGTTCTCTATGCAATTTTTTGCCGTTATGGACAAGTACTTCGAGTTGTAATGTTTCATAAGTTCAGAGAGCCCAAAGCGTTTGTTGAATATCCTTTTTTTACGCTACTTGATTACTATCATTTCATAAATTAACATTGATTAATATTAATGAACAGCAGTTATCATTAAATATTTACTTAACTTAGATACAAATTTGCTAATGAAAATGATTCATTGCAGGCTAAAAATCAGGCTAGTGGTTTTCATCATGGATGTTGTACTTTGAAGACTGAATTCGCTAAGGTGTATATACAAATAAATTGTTCTTACCACTATTATGAAATAATGAATAATTGTAATTTTTTTTTTTTTGGTTTTGCTTATAGATATCACATTTGACTGTATCGAACAACAATATGATGACTTGGAATTATGAAATATCACCATTATTAGGTATACTTAAAAGAGGAAGTTGTAGCAATAAAATATATGACATACTGGCTTTATTAAACTACAATATTTAATATATAGTCTTATGAATCCCTTTTAGTTTTATTTGATATTTTGATTATTATGGAATCAATATTCTTAAATTTGATATAAGGCCTTTGGATACTGACCATTTTTAAGAAGTTTTGTATGGGAAATATTTAAGAAAAAAGCGGTTATAATAAATTTCGACCATGTCAATTAATTTACCGGTTTATTTGTATAAGCTTCATGGCATTATTTTTAATTTAAATCGTATTGTCTTTGAACAAAAACCATTTTAGTTAATATAATATACATTTTTTGTTTTATCGCACAGGCTGAACCAGTGATCTGATAAGTAATCTGAAAACAGATTTGAATTTGTCATGAAGTTTACTTGAGATCGGTCAGTGTACTTTTTTGGTATCTTATTCCTACTACGCATAAAACACGTTTGGACATTTTAGAAAATTTTAAATTTTAAAACTAAATTTGGAAAGAGTTAAATATAGAAATTGAAAAAAATACTCTGACCTATCTCAAGTAATCTTCATGACTAATTCATATCTGTTTTTAGATTGCTTATCAAATCATTGGTTCGGCCTGTGCGATGGACAAAAAATGATGTGTTTTGGCTGAAATAACGGTTAGGTATCCAGGGGCGGCTTAAATACAGTTAATTTTTTAAGAAAGCTTTCATTCAGACTTTTAACTACTACTTTGCTGTTTTTGATGTGTTTTTACGCTGTATTTGTCATTGTACAATATATATATTTTATAATTTTAATCTCTTTGGTATTTTTGTAGAAGTAAAAAAGTCAAGTGAGTAAGAAAGTTTTTTATTTTTAACTAATTAATAGGTTGCTCAAAAAAATTTGATCTCAATCATAAAATATTATACTATTATACATATCATTTTATTATCATTAAAAGGTTAATATGGTGTATATATGTGAAATATAAAGATTGTGTAATTTTTTACTTTTTCTGTTGCTACTAGATTATACGAGTGGTTCAGTAAAAATATCAAAACCCCTAATAAGTACACCATCATCGTCTAGTAGTCCGGGTAATATTACATTATTTAGTTTTTTATGTAACATGTATTTTATTGGTATTTTAAGCAAGCTAGGTTTTAAACTTTTAATTTACCTTTATTGTATGTTAAAACCAACAATAAATTGCTATTTTTGCAAATTACCCTAATGTATTTATTACTGGTAAAGTGGATTAGCTAGGCAATGTATACTTAAGCCAGCGTTTTTTTTTTATTCTCATTTTTAGGTTACTTGACTAGGTTATTTGTAGACATTGCTTGAAAATCCACCTTGTTTATTACATATATTACAATAGTAATCATCGATAAATATTTTCTCAATAAAATTGGATTTCTCTTTAGGTAAACAAGAAATGACAGTTAAAAAGGAATGGATTCTATTGAAAAAAAGTAACATATTTATATTAGTTTTTTATCTTAAATTTTGGTCTTAATTCCCATGTTATTGCTTTTGCAGCGTCTTCCGAAGACACAGAAACGGAACATTCTGATTTAACTTGGGGTAGGTATTGTTTTCAATGAGTTTATTTAAACAGATTTTATATATTATGTTTATTTACTAAGTTGTTATTTAAATGTTAAATCCAACTATTTTATTTAGCATGTATGGTTTTTTTTTATAACGTTATATTTTTAAATGTGTTACAGATATTTTGGAAAATTCACTTACAATTGCTAGCACTTCTACATTGCAATTAAAATGTTCGAAAAATGAAGGTATTATAATAAAGTTATTTTTATTTCAAATACGTAATACTTTAATAATTCATGTATAGAGTATGAGAATAATACATGTATTGCTATTATTTTTTCAGTTAAAACTAGTGGAGGTTTAGTCAAAAGCTATACAAAGGGTAATCTAAATCCTGCAATGTATGTACTAGTGTTTTAAGTATTTTAGGTAATTAAACAATATCATGATATAACAACACTTTCAATGTTTATCTTTAGTAATCAAAAGCTGTTTCTACTGTACGTGTATGGCCTAGATCCAAAAAAGAGTAACTGTGATCATGTATTTAGAATACTTTCTTTGTACACATATGTGGCCAAAGTATGCTTTATTTCCATTTTTTTTTTTTCAATTAGGAAAAAAAAAAATTAAATGAGTTTTGTTTTTAGGTAAGATATTTTCAACCAAAATTAGATTGTGCATTGGTAGAAGTTGAAAATGTACAAGATATTAACATTTTAGCTTTACTTCAAAATATCAAATTATCACATGGAAAAAATTTGTCATTTCAGTAAGTTGAAAACAATCTCTACTGGGTTTTGTAGTGGAACGCAATATCACAAAGAAATTTTTTTTAAAAAATTTGTATGTACGTTATATGAATAATCATATAATAATTGCACATTATTTAAGAGAAAATTATTTGAATAAAGTTGTACTCGAATGACTTTCAAACAATTTGCTGTATTTAAGTTATACAATATACAAATAAAAATAATAATGATAGCGAAATAAAAATTTTAAAAGTATTTAACAATAACTCCTTTTGCTTATTTTAATTATTTTATTACTACAAAAAATTGTGATCTTATGTATAATACAAATTTCATACAGATTCAAATGTATGTATTATTTACACATTTTAAATGGTTAGCTTCTGCTTTAAGAATTTGGTTTACTTTTATTTTCATTATCATGTAGTTTAACGGTGGCCTTGAGAACCAACGAGATCATAGGTGTGCACAGACTTTAGTAGCAGACAATATTATGACTACTATTTTTTTTACCACCTACTGTCTCGAACGAATTATAAAAATATGTAATCAAAACGTAAGAAAAAAATTAAAATATATTTTTAATAATTTACATTACATTAAAATGTTAACGTAGATAAACTGATAAACATAACAAATTTATGTGGAATATTACAATTATTTAGTTTTTAACATTCGTTCTTCTATTAAAATTTTGAATTCTTCAATTACCCCATCATCATTTATTGAGTTAGTAACTTATTGATCAGCAAACATATAATAGTGCGTCCGGTCGTTCTTGTGGACCATAATTTTGTCTTCACAATGCTCAACTTTGAAAAGGATCATTCACACGAATAATTAGTTACGGACACAGTAAAAAAAAAATGTAGAATGTTTGAAAATTAATTAAAAATAGTTGAACGATCACTTTCATTTAACCAATGTATTCACTGATGAGTTAGTTTAGTTGATGTTCCTTTTATAGTCAATAATCCTGTGCCAAGTTATTTAGCAATTTAACCTCAGATTTTAATTTATTAATATCAGTGTCAAACAGTATTTAAAAATGCCTGTCTTAAAATAGATCAATTAAAATCAAATCACTAATCGTCTCCAGTAAATTTTAAAGTTATCGATTTTTCCCCAGCTAAAAATATGAGCTGTTCAAATAAGTACAATAATACAATAAATGTATTATTTTGTCCCCGGGAAAGAACAATTTGGCTCTTTTTCAGGCTACTGCATTAAAATTTCCTCAGTTATAGCCTAATAAGGTATACCCATGCGCCCACCTATGAACGAATTGGTTTCTTGTCGTATTCGTTATTCGAGACGAGTCGTCAGTCCGTCTCTGGAGAGGGATAAGACTGCTCCTTTTTACCGGACGATGCCTCGCCAGGCAAATGGAACACAGCGAGCCCCAAACACTGACGCCTTAGCCACCCGACCACAAATCATATTTTTTTATTTTGACATAGCTAACAAAATACAAATGTGTAAATCTGGTTCTAATAATTTAAAAAATAAATACTATTTTGTTTATATACAAGGTGGAGGAAGAGTTTTGTAGTACCCATATTGAAAGGCAAAGGAAATGTAGAAATTATAGAGGAGTAAAGTTGATGAATTATAGAATGAATATGTGTGAAAGGAAATTCGATTATTTAGAAGTGAGACATGAATATATAATAATCTGTTTGGTTTTATGCCGAAGACATTGACGATGGACCCGGTGTTTTGTGTGAGACAGTTTATATAAAAGTATAGAGAGAAGAAGAAAAACCTTTATACTTATGGTTTTATGGATTTAGAGAAGGCGTAGGACGTAGTGCCGAGAGAGGGTTTAAAGTGGGCATTAATAAGAAAAGGAGTTCCAAAATCATCGTACCTATGTTATTTATATAGCGGATATGCTTAAATGTTCAAATACGAGTGTCAATGGAGGTATGTGTAGAGTGACAAATTATTTTATATCAGAGGAGGTGTGCTTCAGGGTTTTGCTTTGAGTGCTGACTTGTTTTCTGTTACAATGTATGAAGTTACGGAGGAACTACAGGGTGAGCTACTATGATACATGATATTTGCAGATGATATAGTGTTGGTAGGAGAAAATTAGGAAGAAGTTAACAGTAAGTTTAAGTTGTGGAGAATAGCACTTGAAGGAAAAGGACTAAGAATAATTAGTAGAAGTAAACATAATATATAGAGTATGAATTTGTAGGAAGATGATAAGATGTTGACTGGACAACATGAAAACTGACAATAAGCGGTGACGTTGGTATGCGAGGTTGAGAGTTAAAGTATTTAAGATATTTTGTACAAAATAATGGTGGCTTTGATGAGGACCGATTATGTTGTATGGTTCGGAGTGTTGTGCGATAGAACAGAGAATAAACTTTTCAAATTTAAAAGGTAACGTTTATATTTAATAATTTGCTGGAAATGTTGACTAGCCAATAATTACTTTTAAAGGAAATGAAGATTTAATTATTAGTGTCTTGCGTTAAATTGATCACCCTGGGCTATTATAATTAGTAATATTATTGTTTATTTAACATTAGGTACACTATATAACACAATTATTTTTATATATTATTACCATAATGATAATAAATTATAAAAATAATTAATTTAAATAAAGCTTATTTGAATATATTTATATTTAAATAAGAATTTGCACAACTGTGTTTATCTATGTTACTATAACTATGTTAATTCCGTTTGTCACTAATGTTTCAGATATTCTAAGAACTATTGGGCACTTGGAAGAAACGAAGTGCAATATTTTAAATTATTGGATGGATCTCCGTCATTTGTTGATTATACTAATACAATAAATCAAACAAAGTTTCCATCATTATTTCCATCAAAGGTGAGTAAAAGTTAAAAATATTTTATGATTAGCACGCTGGGCTGGACAAAACTTGATTAGTTGAATCATGTTTGGACCAATTTTACTACAGTGCTTTATTTATAAAGTAACGAGAATTTTTTTAGTTCCAAGCTGAAATTTTGTAAGAGGGCGTTGTAAATTTAATTAGGTATATTTTTAATTTGATCAATTTTTTTTTAACAACTGAAGTGATTGTTTTAAATATTTATTAAATTGTTTAGTGTTTACTTATAAAATCTGTATTATATTTACAAATTAATATATTTTTATGTCTCTAAAATTTTTAAGCTAATTTTTCAAATGGCCCTCTGATGGTCGGATAGTCTTTACTTAGTTCTTCCCCGAAAAAAATCGTTTAACTCCCACGTTACTTTCTGGTATACAAATTATATATTCAACATTATTTTTTTAAATTTTGTACCTATCTGAATATTATTATTTTCAAAATAAAAAGTATTTTTATCTTTTTTCTGGACTTTCTTAATCTTTGTTCCATCCTTCTTTAGCATTTGAAGTATAGTTCTTTATAAATAAAAGTTTATCAACAATTTCCGTTTAATTTATTTCTTCAAAATTAATCACCTTTAAGTTAGACAGGTAAGCTAGTACTTTTTGAACTCTATTCCAATCTGGTATTAGTAAACAATCGACGTAGTTTTAATTGCGTTATGAAGAATATGCGTCGTTGTACTGGTGTAGAATTTTAAATCAATGGAGAGAGGTGTAGAGTTAATTTAGGAGAGTATCTAGTATTAAATTATTGGATAGTTTCATATACTTATATCAATGATAATTTTTTCGATGTATGAGTAACAAATGTTTATTTCAAAAGACTTTATTCTTGTTATACTAATTTATTATTATATGTTAAGGAATTAATGTAACTTTTGTTTTCTTCAGGTTATTGCTTTTTATAACACGCCACCAGATTTGAATGTAGAAATATTAGTACGTTTGTTGAAGAAATATTTGGGCAAGAATAAGAAATTTATAGTTAAACTATGGACTTCGAAAAGTAATTAAAATTGTATCTTATTGAAATACATTTTTCTATTAAAAGTAAGAACTTTTTAGCTGTAGATACAAAAAAAGAAACAACTGCAGATTCGAAAACCGAGTTAACTGCTAAAGGTTCAATTACTTTTGATAGCGTAGCTGATGCTTTAGAAGCCATTATGCATATTAACTATGTCATTTTCTATAGAAAAGGTAACATTATATTTATAATTTCATTTTTACAAATAATTATAACTTATGATTTATGTTTTTTTTTAATTAAAAATATAGTCTCCTTAAAACAATTATAAATATATCTTAGAGAAAATAGTTTGTTGTTGAGCTGCAAAAATATGAAGCTTTTTTCCTTGTGGGTGCCATTTTTCCTATTCATATTTAATTAATTTAAGTACTTTGTATGGTAATTAATAAAGAGTAGACGTTTGAACGCATTAATTGTAGAACCAGTAAAAGAAAATATAAATTGTATTGAATAAACTGTTGAAAATTTAATGAAACTGACTAAAATTGTGTAATATACAGGTCCGTCAGAAATCAGGCCACGAAAGTAAAGTTCAATAAAAACACAAAAACCTCCTCAAATTCAACATTTTTTATAATTAATATACTATATAGATATGCAATTTATGTGTGATAAACGAATTCTGGCATATGACGACCTTTGTTGGTGACACAGGCATCAAGGCGCAAACGAAAACTTTGCATAGTTCGCTTCGTCAGTTTCCGTGGAATCTTAAGGGCATTGAAAGCGCAAAACGTCAAGTTTTTTCTATAGAATTGTGAAAAATTTGCCATTGAACCAAAAGCTATCGTGGTTTATTTCTCGTTTAACATTTCACGATTTTGCCCAAGCTAGTGTTTTTTTCATTAAATTCTTCTAACACAGCCATCGATTCCAAATTTCAGGGTAAATATGGTTGTATAAACTTCAATTACTGCACGTTTTCAAGTCAGATATTCAAGTAATCCGTTTTAAATCTTAGCAGTACTATAACTGTTTAGCATCCGAAATCTTGTCTGCTTAAACATTGTAAATTAAAAATATTTTTATTCAAACAGTGAATACCAGCTGATTTTTTTTTATTCAGGATCAATTATTTTCCTTTTAACTCTTGCCACGCGAAACATAGATGCAATTCCAAAGGTTTTATTTTAAATGAGATTTAAACAAGTTAGAATTTTTATCATACATCCATGGATATCGTTGGATTCTTAGTTAATTTTTTTGTACATTCTTTATTTGTTGACATTTTAAAAGGCTTACATCCGAGAAAGATAAGTTGAGCGATTTTTTTTTACTGCTTTTTTTTTTAAAAGTAACGACATAATTATATTTTTCAATTGTAGACCTGATTTATTATTCTGTGCATACAATTCTTTAAAAAAAAGAGTTAGATATTTCTATATTGGTTTTCTTAAAATTTTACAAATTGGGCATTGGCATGATGACTGGCTGGTAATCTAGCTTCCTTTGTCGCATGACACTGAAACAAATGAGTCACCGAGAGCAAAAGTGGTATAGTCACTAAAGGTCACGTAATAGTTCTTTTGCCGTTCAGCAAAACTCAAACAACTTGTGCAGACAATAGGTTTAAGGTAGAATTATCGTCAGGGTATTTTACTTCAGGTTGTGTGAAAACGTGACTTACACCATTTTGTTCTGGACGGCTTAAATCTTGCAGTGGTTTAGTTTTCAGTGGACCATTCTTGAATCGGTACAAGTTTTGTAAACATCCAGCACAAATGACGTTGAATATAATAGTGGACATTCCTTATTCAAACACAACTTAAAATTTGTATTGTGCGTTGCTGCGTTCTTCCCCGTATTGTCAAACGTTCAATACAGCAGTTATAAAATTGCACGACGTTAACAAATATAAATATGATAAATATTTTATGGAATTATTAAGTCTTGCTAAAAATTATGTGGTGTTACAGAATGCTTTATTTATGAAATGAAAACATAGAAGCAATGGGGGAATTTAATAATCTACATGTATTATTTGAAGATCATGTAGTCTAAATTTACTTATTGTTAATATTTATTATTTAAATTAACATTATGTTAAAACTAGGTTTGTCTAAAATAAAATTAAAAATATATTTCAATGTATATTATTAAATTTTCAAAACGTATTTCAGTTACTCAATTTATATAAATTACAAAAAGGGCCTGATATTTTTTTAGTTGTCCATCTTAAGATGTTTGGTGGGTGCAAACTATCATGATCAACAAAAAATCCCATATGCCAAGACTTTGTATTAAAAGTTGGTTCAGCTGTACCGTACTTGATTTAACGTGACTTTGGCATTTTTATTTTCATAATATTATTCGTCAATTCTTTTGTTATTCTTCAAGTATTTAACAATTTTATTCTATTGTCATTATTATCTAATCCACATGTGCTTGTGAATTTATGTATTTTAACCTTTCTTTTTATTTTCTAACATTTAACTTTTGTTTATTTTAGCTGATAAGAAAATGTACACTTTGAAACTATCATTTACTTCTGAAGAATTGTGATATAAATATTAACATTTAAAGAACTATTTTTGACTATCTCACTAGATAATTATAGATATTTTTTTTTATAATTAGTTGTTATAATATTGTTATGTTTACAAATTGTGATACATATTAACTTATTTAGTTTTCTTAAAAGAATTAAGAAACGTATTTTTAACTTATAGAAAACGTTGTTGCTTTTGGATAATTTATTTAAATTATTATTAATTAATTAATTTTTTTTAAAGAGTTGTACTTAAAGAAATAAAGTTACTAATTTTGATAGAAATAATATAACATACTTAAAGTTGTACATTAAGAAATATATCTACATCCAAACTATGAAATAATTTGATTATTGGATATGTAAAATATTTGTTTTGTGTTTAAAATCATAAAATACGAATTTATTTAGTAATCAGTCAAGAGTATGCAAAACCTTTTAATAGATATCTCGAGTAAGCAAGTACTTGGTTAGAAGAGACTGAGAGAGTATGCGCGGTACAATAACGTCGTTGCGAATTTATACGATCAAGAGAGCGAGGCGTCGGAACTGGTTGGACGCCGTAGGCGATGGTTGAATCCTGGCGGTCTTAAAATAATTGCCTCATCTCTGATAGTAGAGGGCTCATATTCTTCTGTTTGTTCTCTAAAATATGTAGATCAAATCTCGTGAACATTTAATATTATGATACTGCTCCTATACTATTATTAAAAAAACACAATTTTTAAAATCTCCATAATAGGTTATTGTTAAGTAACAGGCAACAGCCGACAGCTAGTGGCTATAAACGTTAGTGACATTTAACTAATAAGTAATATATGTGGGTAAAATTTATTGTTTTCTCCATCACTGTACGAGTATACGATTTAATTTTAATTTAAATGTTAGAAACTCAATTTTTCTTTAGAAAATAACAAGAAATTAATATACAGGGTGGGGCAGTAAATCGGTGATTTTCTAATGTATTTAAATTGGAAAGCCCGTTTCACTACCCCACCCTTTACATTTTAAGGATCTATGAAAAGGTTTTTTTAGTTGCATTTTATTTTGTACATTGTAAATCTAGTAAAACAGAAGCATAATAGAGCTTTGAAATAATATAATTTATGAAGTATAAATAGTTTGTGTGAGATTGCTCTAATGAAAGTATATAATACATAAATATTAATTTTATTGAGAATAAGCGATTATAATTTAAACTATGGAGTACAAACGATTGAAACATGAATCGTCGACCATTCCAACAAAATTTAACAAGACATTGTTTATGTGTTATTTGGTCCAATACGTTTTTGCAAAAAAAAACCAGTACAGCGGGGACGGAGTATATTGCGAACGGAGTTTTAAATTGAGGTTCTGTGTTTAAAAATAAGCATAAAAGCGTTTATTTGAAAGTAATTTTCTCCGAGAGGACTAGTACAGTAGAGTATAGGCATAATGGAATCAAAGCATTGAAGAGACGGAGAGGTCACAGGTCTACGGGAATTATTATAAATAAAAGTGATAAAATTGAATAAAATCACTTTAAAAAAAAAATTATTATCGTAAAAATAATAGTTACGTGTTTATGTCTGTATTTTTCAAAAAAAAAAAATATATATATATATAGAATTGTTGTAAACAAGAATCTATTGTGTTACTACTATTTATATCTAAACAGTCATAATTTACAACAACAAAAATATTCGTAGACTATTTTGCATTTAAACTACAGTTTTTAATAATTAAATTTTTATGGAGACAACATATACAGAAAATCTATATTATTATTGTATTGCTAATAGTTGTTTGCTGAATTTTAGTGGTTCGTGAAAAATTAGACCTAGGGTTAACTACACGCTAAAAAAAACATTTCTGTGATAATATACCTAACGTTGTTTTTATTTTGATGTTTGCTGACTTATTCCTCGAAAAATAGTTTACTCAAAGATCTTGGAATGTTCACGATTTCCTAATGAATAAAATACAATGATATTGCTTGGATTTATAATCAATTAATAATAAAATTGATTGCCCAGAAATGTCAGATTATATTCATATTCCCCCTACAAATTTAAAAGCACCATCTATGATTTATTTACTTACTCAAAGGCAAAATTATAGCCATAAATCTCCGTTACATCGTTACTCTACTGTAACTCTTTACCAAATATGTATTTTCATCATGACACTTAAAATTATTTTGACAACATTTTACAAATGATCATACAAAATATTGAGCATAATGTCTTGGAAAAGTGACACAACTAGGTATCCTAACAAAATATCAGTAAAAAACAAACAAAGATATTTTCTACTTCCTTTGTTTAATTTGTATCGGCAAAATATAAAAAATAGACCGTGCATATGCGTGATACTTAATACTATTATTTGTATTATTTCAAAAAATATTTGCTACAATGCAAAGAAATCTGGGTTTATAAGCATGCTAATTGCTATCGATAAAAAAAACAAATAGTTAAAAACAATAATACTATTGTTATTTGTTGCCCATCCAAAGTGTATATTATATTTTACCTACAATAATTGTACTGGTAATAGTTGTTAATATAATTCTAAAATAGGTACTTAATTTAAAGAATTACTTTTATTTGTATATTATAATAGGTAGGTTGATGATAACTTAATAATTGATTAGTTCTGGGATTAATACTACTATTTACTAATAAAATATTATTATATCGTTCATATATTGTAGTAGTATCTTTAAACGTCATGGACCAAGGTTTGATATTTGACTGTTTGTAACTAAAATTGTGTGTTAATATACACCCTTCTTAAAAAATTATGTTTTATAGTTTTAGAAAAAGTTTTCCATTAAAATAAAGATACTAAAAAAGATAACTTTATATGAGTAACGAGTAATTTCGGAATATTTTATAAATGTATAAAAACACAATAGGTATATTAATTTGATCATTTTTGGAATTATCCATATTATCATCAGTTAGCTGATGCGTATGCAGGGAACAACTTTAGAGTGATCTACATCTAATCTAAATTTTCGATATGAACCCAAAACCTGATTATATAGGATATATTTTCATCATGAATGATATTTATTTGTTGCATTTATCTAAAAGTTACTTTTCTTGGTAAATTTGAATCATATTATAATTTAATAACTTATCAAATTAATAAAGTACTTTTTAACTCGTTAAACACCACTAATAAACTTAATGAATTATTTTTAAAAACAACAAAATCACTCTGAGGTTGTTGACATTACATGTGACATTTAATTTAAAAGATAGTATTAATAAACATAAATAACAATAATAATATAAATTAATTATAACAAATACGAATTTTTAATTAGTAAATTATTTTAAAATTAGAATCAATGTTATATTGTAGTCCGTAATTGCTTATGTTGCACATGTATAAGTATTTTTATAAGTGGTTTTTAATTATTTGGGGAAAAAGTAATAATTATTTTATCGTCGGTAAATTTTATTAAAAAATATTAAATTAAATTATTCAATTAAAAAATACTTAAATAGGTATCTTTGTTTAGTTTATTAAAGGATTGAACGACCTCGAATATGTAAGGAGTTTTAAATATGTACTTTAGATATTCAAGATATGCGCGAGCACTTAAAAGTGAATCATCTATAAGTTCGGAGTTTGCACTATTACTAATTGGTTCTGAGCGCAATACACTAATAAAATAGTTCATATCATTGAAAGATTCTTTTGAATATGTATCGTCTATTTTCAGGGGCTTCGTACAATTGCAATCTAATTGTTTGGAAATTTTCGAAAGCTGTTCAGTTATAGTAGAGATTATTGAATCTTTATTCTTCAATATCAATGGCAATTCGCTTTGGAAGTATTTGAGTAACTTTTCGAAGCACGGACTGTCATTGATTTGTAAAAATTTTACCAGTCCATTTAACATATATGAATATGATTTTATGTACTTATCGTAGTTAGTTTTTATCTGATCTGTTGTTTTGTTTAAATACACCACGTGCTTCAACGTTATCCGTAGAATGTCAGTCTGGAAAATGTCAATAATCATGCTTTGATATTGTAGCAAACTTACTACTCCATTTATGCCGGGCCCCTTCGCATTCTGGTGCATTACCTTTAACCTTGTCCACAAATCTCCCCAGTCCATCTCTACAGAAAACGTATTGAGAAAAACATCCATAACGCTTTCGTAGCTAACTAAGTCTAATAAATACAAATGATAATCGGTAAACACTTCTCCGACATAGAAGTTAAGACCTATCGCTACATTTTCCCACATCATATTGTTAAGCATATTTTTGTTTTCGTTCACAACTACTTGTCGTACAGTAATGTCGGCATATTTTTCGTTCGGCAACTGCGAGTGCGTCTGAAAAATGTAGCACCTCGTTGATTTAGGATCGAATAAGTTTCCCTGTTCACATTTGTAGTTTGTGTAAGTCTTTAGTTTGTCAACGACAAAGTCGTGCATGCCCAGTTGTATGCTTCTTTGCTGTATAGTCGTTGAACCAGAATCGACGCGGACTGAGCTAAAGTACTGCCTTATTTTCTGAGCGTACGCGTAAAGCAACCAAATTTCGTTCAGGTCTATTTCTTTAATTTTAATTAGAGAATATGTCATCCTGATGGCTTCGTTGACGTACGATATACTATTCATATTTATCAAACGGAGTTGCTCCGGGTTGTCTTCCTGTATCGCGTTCCTGGTCAAGTGTAAATGTATCAGAGCGTTGAACACATAACAGCATTTGATTCGATTATATTGCAGCAGCTCCATCCCGACAATCTCCTTGTCAGATTTTTGCCTCAAGTCGACTTCCGATTGTGGCTGCTTAAAGACATAGCCCGTATTGAATTTCTGTGCGTGAAGTAAACGGCGTTTACATAAATCACGGCTACTCTGTTGGTCGTTACGAATGGAAGTAACGATTGATATCAATATAAACGAGAACGCACAAAGTTTGTAAAAATACATTTTTAAACGATAAATGATATCGAAACGGGTACTTATACTATAAACTGAAGTGTTTTTCACACATCACCACAGAACACAAAACCGATTCACGCCTTATTCACATGAATAGCGGGTTGTGGCATGGTGTAGCGACAATTTGTTTAGTGAGTAAACCCGCGTTAGCTTATTTCTTAAGTAAATATTTTTCATAAGCAGCGCGTTTAGCGATTTTTTCAACAACATACGACATAGGTACGTACCTTTCATGGTGGATTTTCCAATCTACACATGTGCTACGCACACACTTGGTACCAGGTATATTTTGTCCAACAGTGAATGGTTATTTTTATTTTTGGATTCTAGTCAGTGTACCAAAACCGAATAATATTGGTTTAATAATTATGGCTCGAACATAAAAAACCTATATTACTTTAACACAATATTAAGTATAATAGTAAAAATAGTTTTGATTTGTGTAAGTACTTGTAACACTTGTCCCTTTTAGGGTTGTAAATGTTTACCTTATGTATATTTCCTTAAATATAAAGGGTAATTTAAAAGGTAATGTGTAAATAATATGTATAACAATTTGTTGGTATAATTTAATATAAAGGTTAGTTTATTATAGTATAACGGCGGCAACTAAGAAAGGTAAAAAACATAATAATGTAACATTAATTATGTTAATAATAACTAGTAGCTGGCAAGTGACCGGGTAGATCACAGATAGAAGCTGGTAGGCGGCCGGATAGGTCACACATTCCGAGTGGGTTGTGGAGATCAGTGTCTAGCCGTTAGTCTAGCTACCTATCAGATCAGAAACGACCTATAAAAAAAGCGAATGTCTGGTGTTTCTTGCTTAAAGATTAGAGTACAATTTTTTAAATTTTAAATTGAAAAGAATAGTCTAGAAGTTAGACAGTTAAATATTAAGTGTCCGGTGTTGCTTACTCTTGGGTTGAAAACAGATAAAAATGTCTAGATGTCAGTTGGCTAAATGTTTGTTATGGTGTACCTAAGTGAAACAAAATTTGTTGAAACGTAGTATACATACAGTATATACAGGATGTAATGTTAAGTTCTACCGACCTTCAAATAAGACACTCAGGATGCTCTATGGGTACAATAAATGGTATTGTGTGGCAAGTGTGGCTAGATACCGAAAAATCATATTACATATCAATTCAACAAGATTTTTTCTCCCGATTACAAATCTGAATTTTTTTTTTTCGTAATACAATTTTTTAACGAGATACGAGTTCTATTTTAAATAATTTTCAAATAAAAAAAATTAATACCATTTATTGTACCCATAGAGCATCCTAAATTTCTCATTTGAAGCTTGGTAGAACTTTACATTACACCTTGTATATGTCTAGATACTGGTGAAATTAATACATATTAAATATTATGTACCTATGCACGTCTCCACGACCAATAATAATGGTATTTTGTAGTTCTATTAAATATTAAACACATTGTACGGACTAAATTTTGTTAAAAACAATTACATTTAATCAAACAATATGGCATACACAAATGGTTTAATATTGTACTTAATGAAAAGTTTTACACAGTAACAAAATATATACCTTAACGTTTTCGACAATATATTGCGTGAAAAAATAAAATACCAGATATTTGGAGAAGAAGTTGTTAAGCTTAAGATTAAAGCTTCGGTGAAGCTGATAAGTAATTTTTTGTGGAGAATAGGATAGGTGCTCATAAGTTACACAATAAACGTTTGGGAAGCAATGTAAGAGAAAAGAAATGATAAAGAGTGTAGAAAAATCAATTTGGATTCCTATTAGGATATTTAACAACGAAACCATTATTATGTATATGGCAATTTATTATGAGAAGTTAGAGAAGAAAAAATTAAATACCGCTTTACTTAGTAATTTATAATTAAAATGCTCTATATTAATTATATTTAGAGATTACATAAAAATATATAGAGTGATTGGTGTAAATGCAGTGTATATAGGAATATCGTTGTAAATATAATTTAGTAGCTAATAAGGGTTCCTGATGTCAAGTAATTTAGAGCAGTGATAAAAAAGAGTAAGTTCTACCTAAATAAATTAAAATATTAAAAATAGATTTTTATTTTCTAAATATTTTTGCTATTACATTATAATGTACTATAGTTGTTAGCTTAAGTTAGAGGTTTCTATTTAGTCCATCATTTTTATCATCTCTATAAACTCTTGCAAATTAATTTCGGCATCACCTGTGAATATAAATTAAAGTTGTTTAAATGTATTTAAAAATAATGCAACGTGGTTACCGTCAGTGTCGAATTGCATAATTGTTTGTTTTACTTCATCCATTGTTTTATCTATATTTAAAGTTTTCAACGATTGCTTTAATTCTTCAGCGGTAACATACTGATTACGATCAATATCAAAATGATTGAAAGCATCTTGGTACGGTTGTAATTCTATCTATTTGCAACAAATAACATGACGGTTATAACTTTTAAACTTGTATATCAACATAGTACTTGCTTAGAAGTACAATATTGAGCGTGTCCTTAATTGTAGTCTTAATTATATAAAACATTTAATTTATGAAACTGTAATAAGAATGGACAGGGGCGTAGCCAGTAGGTAGGCCTGGTAGGCCCGGGCCTACCCAAAATGTTCTCTCTCTATATATATATATATATAATGTATTATTAATAAGAATAATCATTAATAACTTTGTTTATCAATGTTTTATAAAGGGCCTACCCAAAAAAAAATTCCTAGCTACGCCCCTGAGAATGGAGTGTTTAAAATAAAAATTATAGTTAAAATAATAAAAAAAACAATTTTAGTATTGTGCCTATTGGACATTTATAGGCAGATGTCCTCACTGTAGTGGGTGCTATCAAAGAAACGAGGTTTAAGAAGAGACGTAAAGGGAAAGTTATTTCATTATTAAAACACAGTTATTTTTTTACATAAAAAATCATAATTCAGTTTTGATGCTGAATCGATTTGTGAACATCATATTGCTCGATAGGGAGGTGAAGTAATTTAAAGTTTCTTTTAAATTGTTTAAATTAGTTTGTATCACTATGTGTCTGTTGTTCTATCATACATTCCATGTAATGTAATTTAAAAGTTTTTTAAGTTTATAAATTCAAAAATGCGTTTGGTGTTTATAAATATGTTATTGTATAAGTTATTTCAGAAATTAATAAACTTGAGAAATAAAATATAAACCTTAAGTGATTTTGTCAGTATTGGTCCCATTTTTTTGAACTCTTCAAATTCTATTTCATGATTGCCTGCAAAATAAGGGCTGATGATAAGGGTGATTTTTTTAAAAAATGTTTACAAACTTTTATGTTTTTAACCCCTTAACCAAATTACTTGTATATAAAATTCTGAAACTTAAATGGTAACATACAGGGTGTTCAAAGCGTTTATAACCACTTGCTTTTTAGAGCTGAAACTTGTAAACCCCCTTTATATATACCCTGTATATATTGTATTTATACAATTTTTAAATAGAAAATAATTTATTAAGCATTTCGACTGGTTGATAATCAATTTTAGATAGTTATTTTTAAGTTATTAAGTTTAATACAAGAGGAACGGTGGAGTCTAGTATTATTTTTTCTGCACTCATTACTCAACCACACTTCCTTCCTTACTAAAAATGTTGACTGCTCGATAACCAGTTTTGAGTCATTAATTTTAATAAATATGTATTATATATTTCGATTAATACCGTCTATATCGAACACCTCTAATAATGCTTTTGCATGATCAATGTCGATGACTTTGAAAAACTCTTTTTGTAACAATGTCTGGAATGTCGATGTGGAGATTTTCCCAGAATCGTTTACGTCGTATCTCTTGAATTTGTGAATCCAATCTTCTTCCGAATAGTCATCTAACGTTTCGTACTGGACCTTAAATTAAAACTATAATGGTTAGTAATAAACCTATTGTAAACATGTTAATGTAAATAAATACAAAAAATACCTAATTATAAATAATTGTAGAAACCGGTTTGAGAGAATTGAACAAAGATACATTTAAGGAGCTTTAAAGTAACATTTGGTAGATTTTTAAGTATATAGCATCATAATTGTATATTTTCTAACCTTTACAATATAGCAACGATTTATTCCATTATAATAAAAGTCAAAATATACTTGTAGTTAACCAAAACAGAAAGTTCTTTAAAATATATACATAGGCTTGCATATTGTTAATATCTAAGATGTTTATAATTACCTACATAATTGAATAAACAGTATTTTAATTTTTATAACAGTACTAGATAGTACACTCGACCTCGTCCGATTAGGCATTTAGAATATAAAACATTATAGCAGAACAGGACTAGCAGTAGCTAAAAAAAAAAGAACAGCTTAATAGCTCGTAGCCGTAAAATAGACGGACCCAGAAAAGTGTACTGGAACTCTCACAGTCCATGTCTTTTTTATAGGGGTACCAAATTTGAGCTTATTTAAATTGAACATATTGTACTATTTTCACTATTGTACTATTTACTCAAAAGTATTTTCAATTCTTTACTCAGTTTTGCCCATTAGACAATGTCAGTTAAGTCATTTAGTGTGTTAAACTGAAGAATATTTTATAGCAGGGCCAAGCTGGTAATCTGGGCTTTTATACTTTACCTGTACTAACTGTTACACGATTATTAACTTAGTATTTTTAATTACTTGCCAAAAAATGTTGTGTAGTACTAATGATGAAGCTAAAATAATTAGTTTTACAAATAAAGTTGAGATTGAGTCTCTATAACTTTTACTTTACAAATGGGTAATAATGATATGGTTCATTAACGAACCTTGGACTGCATTATATCCATATTTTCAAACTCTTCAATATCGATTTTACCATCGTCTGTAGCATAATAATTTTAATTAAAAAGTACTTTCTAAAAGATAATCTCTGTATATTACTATTTGTATCGTAGTTTTTTATTATTTCTTCAGCTTCTTGTGTTCTTAAAATTAGGTAAAACTCTTTTGCTAGCAATTTTCGGAATTCATTTACGGTTATAAAACCGTCGCCGTTCTCGTCGTAATTTTGAAATATATTTTTTGCTATTAGATATTTAACTGTCTCTGGATCTCTCTAATAATTTAGAAAACACGATTTATGTAAACATTTTTACCACATATTCATTTAGATTTAATTCATGCAAAGTTGTGTATATATTATAATGCAAATTGTTTGGTATACCCGTCTACTTAATTAACGTCATTTTAATAATTTGTTGTTGAGGGCTATTTTTTAAGGTGTAAATTATTAATTTGCCAAAATATTTGTTTTAATAAATTTTAACAAAGTCAACTTTTTTACAGGTTAATTTTTTAGTAGCTTTATGGTATAATTTTAATGTATACAACTTTTAATATTAGTAATTTTAATATTACATTTTGCGAGAAAGCAGATTGAATTTTGTAAAAAAAATTTAAATTTGTAAAAGTTTTTTTTTTAAAAGGATGGATTTTTACAACCTAAATTGATTTTTTTTATCCGTTATTGTTATTTTTGTTAATTTAAAAAGAATCAGATATGTAGGACTTAGGAAGTCTTTTTTCAAACCAGGGAAAAAATATCCAAGTACGATTATTTGACGAAGCGTTTTATTTTATCCATCATTCTACGTTTTAAGGCAAAAATACCCAATTAATATTGTAAAGAGTAATGAAATAACATATCATATACAGACTTTTTGGAATTTCACACATTTTGACTATATCATAAAATTATGAAATTACTTATGTAATTCGTTTTTGGGTTTTATCAAATAACAATAATTAAATATTCTTGTAATTTTTTCAGTCAGACGCCAGGTTTAAAGAGAGGGTTAACTTTTGATACTTAAATGGTAATGTCATTTAATTGTCTTTTTTTAAATTAAGAATAATTTACTGAACATTTTGACTGATCGATAACCATTTCAAAAATTACTTTTAAAGTTATTAGAGTTTAAAATTTAGGAATGAGGTCAAAAATTGTAGTGCAGTTATACACGGAGTTAAAAAAAATACAATACAATAGCAATGACTTAAAATTTTGAATTTAATTTACAAAAATAACGATATAAAAATAGTACATACCTTAAACGAAACCATCATTAACTTAACTATTTTCTGAAATTCATTAAGATTAATTTGACCATCGTCTAAAAATAAAAAGAATGATTATTAAATAATGATTTTAATAATGTTAAATGAAGTAGTACCATTTTCATCGAATACATCTGTAATTTTTTTTATCTCTTCCAAACTAAGGTTTATTTTTTGATTTTGTAAAGCAAATTTCTGAAAATCTTCTGCTGAGATATTGCCATCATTATTTTTGTCGTAATTTCTAAATATCTCTTCCCAAGTATTACTAGATGTTTTCTTCTAGTATATTATAATGTAAATTATATGGTAAAACAATATAAAATATACATAAAACTATAAAAATACTGTTATTTGAAAACAAAATTGATTATTAAGACTTGGAATTTTGTAAATGGCCAAACAAATAATAATCAATAACTTTATACGTTTTTCGACTACATTTTTTTTATAATAATAGGAGTTTTTGGCAACTGCATCTTGATACTAAAACGAATTTGATGGTAACAAAATCTTAAAAAAATTGTTTTCTGGATTTTCTCCTATTTCTTCACCTTTTGAATACATTTTGTTAAGTTTTAGTTATTACATTTTTACATTCGCCCAAATGCCATAGCTGAAACGGCATCACCCAGTAGTCTATCGACGAAATTATGTAGCAGATTAAACCCTACCCATTATATTTTTATAAACGAGATCACAGAGTAATACCATACCGATAAAGTACTATTTATTTTTAAAGAATATATTTTATTTGAATGTGTGTAAAATTAAAGAAATCCATAATAAGTATACATACAATAATATAAATGTTATACAAGTTTAGAAATAGACTGGAAATGTCATTAGGTTAATGGTGTTGACAATTTATTATGGAGAGGGCAGTGGCCAAACTTGTCATATTATCTTACCACCTAGCATTTTTATACATCTAATTATATAACTCCAAAATCGATTAAGAGTAATGTATTTCAGAATATTTAAAGAAAGCGCATAATACGAATTTTAACTCATAATACGTCTGACTAACTATTCTTTACCTGTAATATAATGTTTAGGAAAAAATATAATATGAGTAATCATAATAATAAAGTAAATATATAAACCTGTAACGAAGATGTTGTTATTTTTCCTAGTTCTTCCATTTTTTCAAATTCTATTGGACCATTTTCTGAAAATAATTGTGAATAATTTAAATGAATTTCAATAGATAATTTTTTAGTACCGTCTTGATCACTAATTAGAAGTATTTCTTTTGCTTTTTTCAACCTTATATCTCCATCAAAATCATTTAATAAAAATAAATCAATATCATTGGCCGAAATAGTGCTATCGCCGTCGTCGTCGTGATTATCCTCTATATTTAATGTTTCCTTCTAAAATAATATAAAAAAGCAAGTTATATCTACTTTAAACGACTTCTTTGACGAGGTTTAGTTTATTAAAGTTAGTATAGCTTTTATGTGTACAAATATAATATACAAAGTAATGTTAGAAATTATATTATTTTTTTGGCTCAATTGATATACCTAAAATAATATTACAATGAACTCTCAATAAAATTCTTTCTTTCTTTTTTCTAATCCTACTTTGTCTAGATATTTATTGAAAAATGATAAATTGTTTTTTGTTGTTGGGAAAAAACTCAACTAATCACAAACGAGTCTCTTCTACAGCCAACTAGTATGTAGGCATGAAATATTATCTCTATAATTTCTAACTCCATTTAACATTTTCTTCTGATAATCAAGAACGATAAATGTTTATATTTAATCTAGAGTTTGATTAATAAACTTGCTGATTAATATGCTATTTTCTAAATCGAAAAATTAATGTTTTATAATCGGTGTTGAGTAGTGTATGTTGTTCTGTAGATAATTAAAGTGCTTCTTTCAGCCTCATTATTTTTAAAAATACAGTTTTGGAATATTATACAGGTTGGGGCGGAGCCGACTGACGAGTTTTGAGGGGCTATAAATTACGAACAATAAAACTTAGAGAAAAACGGTTTGTTTTATTAAAATCATTATTAAATCCCGTTTTTTAAGTTACGTTTTGAAAATGATATCACCAAAATGACGGCCGTCATTAGCAATACATTGTTGTAAGCGATTTCCGAAGGTTTCGTACCCCATTTAGTTGAAACCATACATCCCCCAAGTCATATTCTTCATATTCTTTCCTCCAACCAGTGCCGCAGTTAAGTTTCCAACATTAGAACATATCGCGCCGAAGTGACAGTGACATTCCTGTTGTCCTCCTCAAAAAAGTACCGTTCGATCACCCCAAATTGGGACATTGTCACTTTAGTAGAGTAGAATCGTCTTTCATAGAGTTTCCGTGGGTTATTTTCAGCCCAGTATCGAAAATTCTGTTTATTCACAGATCCAAAGATTGATGAGTTAACTCCAAATATCGGCTACAGCAATATATTGCTGCTGACGGCCGCCATCTTGGAGGCATATTTTAAAAAACATAACTTAAAAAACGGGATTTCACACTGATTTTAACAAAATAAACACATTTTTTCTGAGTTCTACTAATCGTTATTTATAGCCCTTCAAAACTCGCCAGTCGGCTCAACACCACCCTGTACTTTCAAAGATTACAAAATATAGGTAGGACCAATTTTATACTTGATGATTATCGTAATAGAAGGGAAAAATCAAATCAATTCACGTTCTAATTGGCAAGTAAGAAAGGCTTTGTCTCCTTAGCCTCCTGCGTACGCCACTGTAATGTTTTATACATATATATAGTGTTAAAATATGTTATAACATAATATAATAAAAGAGTAATTTTTGTTTCTACATTCGATATCCAGTGAATTTATCGTATTTTGAGCAACTTATGGTTATATGTAATAAAGAAATTAGTATTTAAAACCCTGAATCATAATTGTTTATAGTGAAGGGTTTAAAATATTATTTTTCTTTACTAATTGATTTACCCAATGTTATTCACAGTGCGGACATATGAATTATTATTAAAGGAGCCAAATAAAACCTAAAAAGTTTGTTATGGCCAAAGTATATCCATAGACACATTGTAGAAATAACAAAAAAAAATCAAATAATACACTTATTAACAATAATATAACTTTAAAAAACCTTTAACAAAATAGCCAGCATCAGTTCTATTTTTTTGATATCTTTTAATCCAATTTTGTGGTGGCCTGAAAATATGTCAACTATAAAATAATTTAAACAGAATATTGTTTTTTTTAATAATATTTTACCGTCTCGATCAAACAAAGCTACAAATTTCTTTGCTTGGTCAATAGTAACGAATACGTTCAGCTCTTTAAATAATAGTTCCTGTACTCCTGTTGTAGAGATTAATCCATCCTTATTATCAACGTACTTATAAAATTTCTCTTTTACATTGTCACTCGATGTTATATCCTATTATAATGATAATATGTGAAATACATTTTATGTAAAAAATGATCAATAATTCGTAAAGAATTAATAATGTAATAACGTTTGTAATTTGTATAAATCTTATCGATATTACATTTTTGGGTTATCTAATCATAATAATAATTATTATTATCATAATGCATTTTAAACTTGGTAATAATAATATTCTTAACAAAAAGATAAAATACACATTTATAAGATAATTTTTATGCTGCTAACTATTCGTTATTGGTAGAAATTTAATGAAAATTAGTATAACAGCTTATATAATATTGTTTGTAGGTACTAATAATCCAAACACACTTTAACACCCATCAGGGGCGGGTTTTATCACTCACCAAGGGAGGGGCTAATTGAGGTTCAAGAATTTACCAAGCTGTATTTTAAATCCAAAATCCAACAATAAAAAAATAGCTTATAACCTAAATATTCAAATATCCATAAATATTAAATAACCATATTCTTCAATGCCGATATTATATAATAATTATTGATATATCATAATACTTGCCTTAAAAAAATAGCTTAGTCCCGAGGGAGGGGGGGCTACTGCCCCCTTAAACCCGCCACTGTATAGCATTCGCTAACTAAACACCCCTTTTAGGATCAGTTTGAATAATTATGTTCCAACCATTAAATACTGATAAAGTATATACACGAATGATCAGTATTCAAAAATAAATTGTTTTTTGAAAAAAAAATACTCAACTGCTATAGTATGTTATTGCCACTATGACTTAATTTTTTTCAAAAAAAGTTATACATGGTCATGAATTTTGTTATAAAACAATTTTACACCACAGAACTTTATGGAAAAAAAAAAAAATAATGTAAAAAAAATTAAACTCAACTGTTTTGTATTATGAATATTGTGATAGCATAACATATAAAGAACAATATTTGTTATCATATGATAAAACGATTTGCCGAACGAGGCACGTTATATAAATGTTCCCAAACGTGTTATGAACCATAAAATAAAACAAATAATGCCACAACCTAAAAATATAAAATAAGAACCGTGTTTTTAAATTTGAATGCTATAGCAGTTATGTGAAACGCAAAACTTTAAAATTATGAATGCTATAGCATGTACTGTCCATCAACGTGTTAACAAGAATATGTTATTAACTATTTATTAGAATAGTTGATATTATTTTGTGTACTCGTATATCATGTCTTTTAGTTTCGGAGTTTTATACTTACCACCGTAGAATTTACTTCGTTTGAATTTACAGCACTACTTTCCTTAATAAAAAATACGATACTCGAAAAAATTATAATATTAATTGAAAACATTGTAATTAAAAATATGCCTGCAACGTGTATTGGAAATTAAAATAAGACTGGCTTGAAAATAATAAACTGCGTATTATTATTTTGTTTTTTCACACCAAGTATTACATTTCTTGCTTTTTAAGTAAATACAACAGTCGTAAAACGTTTTGTGTATACAATGTGTCTAACTGTTTTATGACATACTTTATAGGAAAATTTAAATTGTTTATACTCGTATATGTATCATGAAAATGTTCTTAAATATAATTAGTATTATTCAAATTATAATATTTGTATATATTTTATAAAATCTAATTATCAGATTAGATTAAACAGACATAAACATAAATAATGAGACATTTTTTATTTCAGAATTTCATTAATAAATGTTTTTGAGGGAAAATGTAGCGCAATTTCACAAAATATGAAACGATTAATATTTGATTTGAAATCTTTTACATTAATTCGAACTATATTATGGGATTATTTGACTCGTGCAGTTAATTATATCTTTGTTAATTTTCATGTGACTTACTGTGCTGGGTTGGACTGAGCTTGGTTTAAACAGGGTTATTTAAATTTAGATTTAAGTCTATTTGCGGATAGGGACATTCCTAATAAATATTCCATACAAATTTGGACTTCGGCCGACCGTTTTTCTTTAAGTTATGGCAAGTCCAAGTTGACACATTTTTGTCGGGTCTTCTAGGTTTTGAGGGACGTAGAAGTTGAATTTTTCTTCTTTTTACCAAATTAACAATTGCATATGGCTTCTGATATTTACAGGTGCTACTCGAGTAAGTCCGGCTCAGTGGAAATCAAGTTATCGCGATTACAGAAACAAAAAAACACACATCATTGTATATTTAATTATATACTGTCGAAGCTAAAATAAAAAACGATATTCTAAGGATAACGATTGGATAACAATATTTAGTATTGATGAATATAGCTGTTTTCAGTTAAATTGCTATTGTGGAAAATACTATATGAGTATGCGAGAATTTTTGTGACGTTAAGAAGTAATTATTAAATTTCTCATCACGTCATTAGTATGCAACTCGTAGGGTTAAGCAATGGCTCCAATAAAACATATTATATGATACCTAGTAATACTTTTTACATGCCATGGTAATAATAAATTGTAATTAGATACTAGTAAAAAATAGGTCACGTTGATAAAATCTACAAAAGTCTTAATACTCCGTCTCCTAAAAAGGTTTTTTTTAATATTGTTTAAACACTTTTTCTAGATTACATGATATAGGTTTTGTACATATTATGATTCCCTGACGTCATTTGAACTATAGCAGAATTATGTTTGTCTTAAGTTCTTTATAAACATACTGTTATGTATTTTTTTAGTAAATTATTATTATTTGTTCAACTGAATGCGATGCGATCTAAGCATAATAAAAACAAATCGAAGCTTAAATATGTAAGTCTGATATAAAATTTAGATTGTATTTTTTTCTTCGAAATTCTTGATAACATTTAACATATGGTTTAGCATAATATCATTTATTTATTCTCTTCATTATTTCGGCTATTACTTAATTATTTCTATCTTAAAACGGCATGGATAACAAATGTGGATACACCCTTTGTGTTATGAATAGTGAAAAAAATGATATGATATAATATATTGGGCGTGGGATATCACCTTACATTTACATATATATACAGGGTGTCCCATAAGCTATCATAAATTGTGATAAAAAAACCTTTTTATTTAATTTTATTATTTTCATTCTAATGTTATTTTACTTTATAATTATGGATAAAAATTTAATAAATAAGTGTATAGATTTTCTTATAACATAAAGGCTAGAGAACAGTCATCACATTGCAAATCTCTATTAAAGAGAATTATTCTTTAAATATTGAGTATTACTTTTTTATTGTTATTATTAGTATTTCCCTATTGTTTTTAACTAAACAAAGGTTGTTCAAATAAAAAGTTTAAAGGTTATCAAAGTAAATTTTATCATTTGGATGATTTTCGGATATATTTACGTCAATAGTTATATGCCGACGTTTCGGACTCATTGCAGAGTCCAACTACAGGGCCATAATGGTCTCGACTGTTTAGTTGTCATGACCATACAAAGTAAATTTTGCAATTAAAATATATTTGTGTTTTTTTTGACTGAGTGTAATAGAAGATTGTTTTTTCTTTTGACTCCATAAAAAGACATCTAAATTTATTGTTATAAATTGACACTATTTTCACATACCTAATCGCCTTCATTAAAATTTGATATTTAAGAACTAACTATCAATTTATTTTTATTTTTATTACACTGAGAAAATTATTAACTTAGGTCAATATTTTTGAAAATTGATGATAAGAAGTTAAGTACACAAACAACTGTATTAAATTTATTTTTTCAATATTTTGAAAACATAAACTTACAATTAGAAGTATAAATTAGCTTAGAAGAGGTTCAAAATGTTCAAACTTTCATTAAATCCTACTGAAATGTTATAATTTTATAGTTAATACGTTCACGTACTAAATTTTAATAATAATCGACAGACTGCAAATATATTGTGATAGTGCACAGAAATCCTTCATTGGAACAACACAAATAAGACCTGCAAATTTCAGCTTGGTCTGTTGAAGGGTTCGGAAGTGATTTCTTTTAATATATAAACATATGTACAAACAAACAAACATTCAAATTTTTACACATACATCAATTTAATTTTAATTTTAAACTTTTCTGTCTCATAGCTAGTTTGATTAAAAATGGTCTTTAAATTAACGTAAACAAATTAATACGAGAATTACATGAAACTGAAAAGTCTGGTCGAGATTAATTTTTTATGTTTTTTTCAGTTATAACACTTATGGCCAGCCTTGAGTAATTTATTAAATTGTTATTATATTTAAATCCCATTTTTTTTCCAAATATAACTTTATTTTTTCGTTTTAGTATTTTGGTTTGTAGTTATTGACCATTTTTAACGACTCGGCCACTAGAGTTTAATTAGTCAGAGGCGTTTTGTTGATAATTGAACTTGCACTGTCCGTTAATGAGCGATCTGCCGAAAATGGCCACCGACTGCTTGCAATAACGGTAGTGTATTTTAAATTTTATTTTGCGCTTTGGTAAGCTTAAGAATGCGGTGAGCCTCTCGGATGCCAGAAGTCCTTGCTCCGTGCAAAGTGGCGTGACTGCCAATGCTGGTCGCTTCGCCAGCGAATAATAGTATAGGATTGTTCGGATCGTTGTGTGCGAAAACCGGCGATCCTAACTCTTTCTGGTGCTCGACATTCGACTGCATTCCCAAATAACTCTGTGCTCCTCGGAAAAACTTGTTTGTCCACCACCGAGACCGCAACAGGTTACTAGGAAACGGAATCCAATTTCCTGCAAACAAAACACTGACACAGTAAGCAGTGAAGTAAAATTGAATATTTCTCCTATTTCTAAAAGCCGACTCCTTCGTAGCATATGGCTACGAAATGCTGATTTGAAAATGTAATGCTAATCTCTTTTCAATTTATTTTTACATCCTTCTTAAATCAATATGACTCTTCTGTCCTCTTAGCTAATATCCTCAGATTTTATTTTATTCACGTTATGACAATAACATCAACTTATATATAAAAAGTTATAATAAATAAAGTAATAAGTAATTTAATAATTAGTAAAAATTAAATTATCCCTAATAAAAAAATTTCCTGAAAGTAATTTTAACAACGATTGACAATGTTATGATAGATTAAACAAGAAAACAAGTGCAGTTTAATTTCCGGCCTGAGTTAACGCGTTTATCAAGTTGGTTACCAGGATAACGAATCGACTAAGTGGTTTGAACCCCTTCGTAATCTTTCTGAACCACAAAATTAGGGCCATTAAAAAAAACCTCTAAAAAAATCATTTTTGTCTATTTTTTTTTTGAAACTCACGAAATCTTTTAAAACCTATAAATTACCCCTTTAAATTGAATTGTATCTAAACGTGGCTGTCTATTACACAATGTAAGCGAGTAGTTGATTTTGGCGTGTTATACGCAAGCATACCAGTGTACTGTCGGAGGAGATTGGTGAGTTCCATTGCCACGTGTTCGTTGGAACAGTTTTCCATTTCGACGGCTTGTTGGCCGGACACTTCAAACGCAAGAGTGTTGTTCACGTAGTCAATGCGACTTATTGTCGACGCCCATCCCTTGGGGCCGTTCACCTCGTCCATACAGCGGGCAAACCGGTATTTGGGCTGGTCGCCTGCCCAAAACGGATTGGTATACTCCATGAACACTCGATGTAAGTGCCCAACGCCAAGCGCTTTGATGGCTTCCGTTTTTGACGACGGTAACGATGGACAAAACATGGTGTCGGCGGTGGACTTGAGCACCCCTAATGGCACGGTGACTAGCACATAGTCGGCTTCGTACGCGCTGGTGTCATGGCACATTAACAAAGCCCTAGGCGAGGTGGGCACTTGCGTGCCCCATGACACTGTATCAACCTGCTTGTTGTAGTGCACGCTTTCGGCCGGTATTTCTCGGAGGAGGGGTGCTAGTAAGTTGGCCATGCCTCTAGGTACGGTGACACGGCGTCCGGAATCGGACGCCATGCCGTGGACGTCCAAGGCGCTCGCCAAAGACAGGTCGATACCTATTTCGGCCTTTAAGTCGTTGGTTAACCCGTAAATGACTCGGTAAACGTCGTACTGTAGTGGCCCAGACAATGTGGCTAACTCCTGTTGAATGCGCAAGTTTAGGTAGTCTAGAACGGATCGCTGTACTTTGTCGGCGCTGCAGTCCATTTTGTTCAGCTTTGACTTCATCTCGCTGAATATCGTGTAACCTATGTCGCCTACCTGTAAAAACAGATATTGAATATAAAAATAAATTTAGATTTATACATAAAAATAAATAAATAATTTATTAAAAAAATGTTCAGTTCTGCGTTTCATAATCAATCAAATTATTTAGTTTGTGTTAGAAAAACGCCTTTAAAAAAAATGAAATGGCAATTTTTGACTCTACCGATGTTTTTACCTTGGCTCTTACGAGGATGTTTCTTGAAATATGTTGTGATTAAAACACTTACGGACTGTCGGATGCCCGGGAGGCCTTCCGGCGACAGAAATATTCCGGCAGAGTTGTTATCGGACTGCAAGGCCAGCTGTTCTTCCATGGCCAAGTTAAAAATGCTATTGTTTAATCCAGTCTTGAACCATTGAGCGCCGAATTCCAGTACTTTGTTGTCGTAGCAAAACGTTTCTATACGACCTCCGACTCGGTGACTAGCCTCCAAAATAGTAAAGTCTTTGAAACCAGCAGACGCCAATCGTTGAGCGGCTGACAGGCCGGCAAGTCCCGCGCCGATAATGATCACCTAAAAATTAAAAAGATATCACGTCTAGCCAGGTCGTTTATGATAATAGCACTTGCCTTAGGTTCCTTGACGCAGCCGCCTACGGTAAAGTCATCTAACGAATTGTTGACGATCGTTGATAGAGGTCGTCTAAACCCTTTACATCGATGAAACGTCTGTCGTAACATTACAACGAAAAAAACACTATCACACTAAAATTTACACAATTTCAAAAAGACCTATTGAGTAATTGAGTGAAACTCGACCGTTTACATATTTATTTACGACTAAGACTTCCACAAACAAAAAGAGTCAACAATGTGATTACGATATTCTCCCGATAAAAATAACACATATGTTAGAATAACATAAAATGCTGCTAACTTTTTAGCCAATATTTTTGTGTTTGTTTACTAGTCAAATTAAACAAGAATTGTAAAGTCATAGAAATTGTACAATACATTTCATTCTTACAGTGATAATACAAATTAAAACGAAGTTCTGATATTCAAGAACAAATATTTTTTTTGAACGATAAGCATCAAAGAATCAGCTAGTTAATGATATTTAAGATTACGGTAACTCTAATTATCTCATTGACAAATGACAATCATATATAACGCAGCCTATAAGGATTTGTTATAATATTAAAAGTATAAAATAAACTAATAGTTATAAAATATGTTGTTGATGCTCCTATATTTTGCAGCATGTACCTTAAAATAATGGGCGTTTATTGAAAATAAACAAAATTTGACGCTCTATGACCAAAGGCACCAATATCTCTTCCTCTGTTTAACTTGGCACATGTACTTATTCACGGATATCAAATTTAAGCGGACCTTAACAACATCGTCGCAATGACGTTCACCCATGAAAATGTCCAATTTTTTTATAAAACATTTCTAAAAATCTCTATATACTTTTATGACGTTTATTTCAAATAATAACTTTATTATTTAGCTTGGATGAAAAAAATAAACCAACCCGAATAATCGGCTAATCTGAGTTTCTAAAATTAAAGTATACCAAACAAGATAGATCCTATTATTGGTACAAAAAAAGAATACCTATAGTAATTCATATCAAGTAATTTTTTCGTAATTTAATATACCAACAAAACATCAGGTGGACTACACAATTCTGAAAACCTAACAGTCTTATAACATTGAAACTCCTTTAATTATAACTATACCATTATCTACATATATTTAAATATTCTTCATCCATAATAAATATATAATATCCTACGTAGTTTACTCTTATTTGAACATAACAAATGTACAAAATGTTATTGTACCTAATTCTTTAAATTACACAAATGTTTTTTTGTGTAGTTGTTGTTCATAATAATACGTGAATGTAAGTCATATTGATTTAGCATAAGTTAGGCAAAAAAAAACTTAAGTATATGTAACTGTGAAATATTTGTGTTTTATAGTTATACCGTTACAATCATCAGTTAAATATTCACAAACGTAAATTTTCTGGTAACATGCATATTATCTTACACATATATTTATTGCTCGCAATTATAGCTAGTAACAAAGGATTTTATGGTGGTAATTATTGTTCATGATGTTCTTTAATATCCCTCCATGTTTTAAGAACAAAAGTTATCATTATTCTTGGATTGTTGAAATGATTTCAAATTTTTCGGTAATATCTGTGTTGAAGTTAACTTCAAAAACTAATATTATCAACGCGTGGTTTTATTAAAATCAGTATTCATTGACAATAACTAAAATATACAATATTATGCCAAATGTTTAGTTTTAAAAGTATTTTATTCAAAGCGCGTTCTAGAGTGAAATTTAGGGAAAATTAAAATTAATTTTATGTTGATGTAAAAAATGTATTATAACTTTTTAACAAACATTTCAATCAAATTTCGAGAAAGATATTTGGCTAACAGAAGAAAACCGTTTCTTTAAAGTTAAAAAGCATTTAAATTTATAGGTTTCCTTCTTGATATTCTAAGGAAAAAAACTTAAATTTAACAATTTTACTTTCAGATAATGTAAAAAACCAAAGTTGGTATGATGGTAATTATTATTTGATGTGTACTGTTATATCCATCCATATTTTTAAGAAAAAAAGTTATCATCTAATTTGTTTAATCGATATATTTAATAAATCTAGTGCAATAACAAATTCTAGACTATGTTTGAATTGTTGAAATCATTTCGAATTTTTGTGAAATTTAGGCCACGCGCACACGGTGCGACTGTTTTGGGACGAAGGTTGCAAATCAATTGTGCGTGCAACTGTTTTGTGACCTTGGCAGCATAAAGCTCTCGGGATCCGTACACGAGGCGATTGGAATAAGAGTAGTTTGCAATAAGTTTTAAATCGTTTTCCGCGGTCGCAGTTGCTGTTTCAAGCTACACCGACCACGGGGTTTTTTTTTAATTGTTTTTGTCAACGTGAGTGATCAACAACTTAGCTTAATAATTTGTCAGAGAGGTGGAGAATCACCAGAAGCTTTATAATTATATATATATACATATTGTCTATGTTTTTATAACATCTGCGATTAGTCCGCTTTGTTATTGATATAGGTGTATTGATATATACAGGCTACAAACATTTTTTTTTTATCATTGATAATTTTTTTCTATTACAAACAATACCAATGTTCTATTTTTTGTATATATTTACATTTAGCTTTACAATAGTAGTTTAATGACTACTGTATCGCTGGATAAAGTAAATGCCGAAGACAATTCTATTCCCCAGTCCCCACCCTCTCAATAGGACTTGCCACAAGACAATAGGAGCTCTACGGTCCCTACGACTATCAAGAAACATAATAACAAAATATTCAACTAACCACGCGTAAAACAAATTTAATCGTAATATTTTTATGTGCGTCATTTTGGATGGTTAACATTACAAGCCGTTTGAACGGAAAATTAACTCTTTAGAGTATTCTATCCTCTACAGTTTTTTGATTGAACATTTTTATTGTGTGACCAAAAGAAAACAGAAATATTTACGCAAAGGATACTTTAATAGTTAGAACATTGTAGGCCTTATAGCACAATAACAATAACTCGAACACGAAAAGATTATAAGACCTTTTTTGTAAATAATCATCTCTTCTATAATTTTTGTTTAAAATAAGGCTAAATAAATTACAAAGTTAAAATGTATAGTTGTTGGAGAAATTCACTGGATTTTATGTTCCTTCTGTACCATGCGTAGCCTACTGTATTGATAATAATCAATGATGTCTTTCTTGAGTTTCTCATCTGAATCTGAATTCGACATAGCAAAAACCAACTTCACTGTTTAATAGATACCATCAACTGATCCACAATCAGTCTTGTCGGTGTACAGACAGAAGTTTCGTACTGATTGTAAGCTAGTTGTATAGTGAAACTAGCTTGCAACCTTCGTCCCAAAACAGTCGCATTATGTGAACGATTTTATTTTATGTGTGTCCAAAAAGTTACTATATTTTTTTTGTACTAACTTTTCTATATTTTAAATTTTATTTATACGACAATATTTGTTTTTCAGAGGTACTTGGTCACCAAGGGAACACTGTTTCTCTTAAGTTAAAAAGTATTTACGTTTTTAGGATTTTTTCTTAATATTCTAAAAAAAAATAAAAACTTGTACTTAACAATTTGTTTGACAGATAATGTGAATAGTCAAAATTTGCATGATGGTAATTATTATTTATGTTGTATTATAGTATTCCTCCATGTTTTAAGACCAAAAATTGTCATTCGATTTGTTTAATAAATATATTATAAATCGAGTATAAAAATTAATTCTTAACTATCATTAGATTGTTTAAATCATATCAGATTTCAGTAAAACTTAAAATTAATGCTACTTTTATGTACACGAACACATCATAAAGTTACTATAACTTTTTCTACATTTAAAATGTTATTTAAATAAAAACATTTGTTGTTTTAAAGTAATTTGGCCAACAAGAGAAAACAGTTTTCTTAAAGTTAACAATTATTTACAATTTTAGGGGATTTTCTCAATATTATAAAAAAAAATAAAAACTTGTACTTAACAATTTGTTTGACAGATAATGTGATTAGCTATAATATGCATGATAGTAATTATTATTCATGATGACTGATGTATTATAATATTCCTTTATGTTTTAAGACCAAACGTTATCATCTAATCTGTTTAATAAATATATTATAAATCGAGTATACAAATTAATTATAGACTATGATTGGATTGTTTAAATAATTTCAGTAAAATTTAGAATACAATTTTTATTAAAACTACTTTTGTATGTGTTTATTAAGTTATTATTACTTTTATAAATTATACATTTTACTTACATAAAAATCTTTGTTTTTCAAAAGTTATTTGGCCAATCAAGGGAAACCGTTTACTTAAAGTTAAAAACTATTTAAATTATTAGGAGGTTTCTTGATATTCTAAAAAAAAATAAGAACTTGAACTAACCAATTTGTTTTACAGATAATGTAGAGAGCTTAAATATGTATGAAGGTAATTATTATTCATGTTGTACTATAATATTCCTCCATTTTCGAAGACCAAAAGTTGTCATCTAATTTGTTTAATACATATATTATAATTCGAGTAGTAAATTCTTGAATACGATTAAATTGTTCAATAAATAGATTTCAGTAAAATTTGGAAAATATTAAAATTAAAACAACTATTACGTATGTTTATTAGGTTTGTTTTTTTACGTTTTAGGCTAAATAGCCAGACAAAATGTCGAATACTTAGAATGGTACAATTTCAATTCTATAAAGATGTACGAGTTCTTTGGTAACTTGCTAGAATATGTAGAAAAGAGATTTTTGATTTTTTTGTTTAAAAATTGAGTTTTAATATTGAAAAAATGGCAATTTTAATTTATTTAATTACAAGAAACTCAATTTTTTAAATGAAAATCGGCTTCTTACACAACAGCAAAGTAGTTAAAGAACTTTGTAATTAAAACTAATTTTTTGTTTGTTCAAAAAGTTATAATAACTTTTCCTATACCTATTTATAATTTTATTTACAAGATAATATTTATTTTTCAGAGATATTTGGTCAACATGGTAAAATTTTTTCTTTAAAGTTTAAAATGGTTTTAATTGTTGGGGATGTTTCTCGATATTCTAGAAAAAAATGATAACATATATTTAAAAAAAAAAAATGTATTATTATTTATCTGTATATCTGATTTATACGCTTGTGTGTGTATTTTTATCATATGTCCAGTTTATGGTCTTTATTTATAGACTAAATATTTTCATTAGAACTTTTTATTTTATGTTTTTCTTTTTTCAAACTATATTCTAATCTAAATAGTATATATGTTAAATATTTTGTTTGAAAAGGGTTTGGAGCAACAGAGATCCCCTCATTAGAATCTGTGGATGATGATGGAAACATTAATTAAGTTAATATACACTGTTTTTTTAAACTAACTAAATTTCGATAAATAAATTTAAAATGTACTACGATATATTATATAATAAAAAATAATATAAATAAAGTTTTACTTTTTGACATCAGTTGCCTTTTTTTTAACACTTCAAAATTGTAGACGGCCCCAGAATCCGCCGCCGTTAAGCATTACTTCAGGGCCGCTTATATAGTTAATTGTGACAATCATACACATAATAATATTTAGTATTAACAACAAAACACCATACAACAATATTACAATACTACAAATTAAAATAATTTAAGTGTACACCATCTTTTGGGTGTTTTACCATGCGTCGCGGATGCTGTCATGCTTCACTTCGCTTTCTTGTCCACATCGTAGCCAGGTTTCTGCTTGAACCTTGTTGCTGTTAACTTCCAGCTATGGCTTTTCGGAACCAGAGTGGGCAAAACTCCCGGCTATTTTGAAATACTCAACCCATTCGGGTACTTAGGGGTTTTTTGGTTAGAAAACCCCAAAAGATTCGGAAACCCAAAGGGTTTTATATGAAATACTACCTGGGCGGTTTAATTGCATTGCAGTTACCGAAATGCCAAGAACGTCCAGGTCAATATTGTCCTTGAGTTTTCTGGCTATATCCGCTCTCCACCCTCTCCGGTCTTTGAAATTACTATACATTGTGGCCTGGGAGGTGGGAGTTAGCGCTTTACTGAGTGATTGTTTCCTGTCTGTTCGGCTAGGGGTTCATTCTTCTTTTATTCATGGTCTTCTTTTCAACCTCAATGTTCTTCGAGGTATCCTTCCCGATTTCCATTGCTCCCATTGTCTTCCCTGGTTTTATGTTACCTTCGTCACACTTTGTCTGCACTACGTTAGTAGCAAATCTCTGTATCCTTTCGTGAAAATTGAGTTACACATTGATTCTTATGGTAAATTGTATAGGGAGTCGAATGGTAAAGTCATTTTTAGGCAAAAGCTCTTACATAAAAAAAAGATGATTAAAAAATATTAATTGATTCAAAACGTCCTTTTTCCAATAGACCATTTACTGCAAAACGTTCTATTTTCATTTTACTTCAAAATGTGACATTTCCAATGTTATCAGTATACCTTACACATAAATGTATTGCACAATGTACTATTTCCTTCAATATTTGTTAAAACGTTCCATTTCCATTATTTTTTAAAACGCTCTTTTTCCCATACAATAGCAATGGGTGATTAAATATTTTTTTTCAAAATGTATTTATTTTTTTTGAACAATTTATACTAAAAAATTATATTTAATCAACTGTTTAATAATATTTAATTTAGAAATATCTTGTGCCACACGTTCTATTCAAATTATACATAATTTAAATTTTAGTAAAATGTATTAATCTCTTTCCTATCTTCATTACAATGTGACTTTTTGATACAATTTCCCTCCAAAATCTTATTAAACTGCAGTTATGATAACCAATCATCATAACATTTTATGTTTTTTTTTAATGCATTAGGTACTGTTAAGTTTTTAATATTTTTGAATATCTAGTGAAGTTGATTTTTATTTTTAAAATTATAATATATTTGTAATAATTATTATTATGAAAAGAACTAGAACTAACAAAATTGTTGTCAACAATATGATGAAGACGTAGGTACAATGTATCTATGTAAAAAAAATTAAACAAAACAAATATTACAAACTAACTAATTTTATGATATTTTTACAGAGTTAAATAAAGACAATAAAAGACATTTTTTTTTTTTTAAATTTCATATATTTTTTAAAATAATTGTCTTTTTTTTGGAAAAATCCCGTTTTGCTTAAAATTGCCACATTTTTTTTTCAATACGTAATTTTTCCAAATTTAATGAAAAACGTACTGTTTTTGGAAAAGGGCCGTTTTGCTGAATATACAATTTTTAAATCCTAAAAAAATGCACAAAAAATAATAATAAGGAAACGAAAGAGTTTATAAATCAATTAAACAAATTTTTAGTTTTTTTTTTAAATATTGAGTTATGATCTTAACTATTTAAAATGTTCCTAAACATTAAACTTGCTCTACTGAAAAAGTAGAAAAATGGAAAAGGTACGTTTTGAATTGTAGCCCCTCAATTGCCTAACTGACTATCCTTCCTTTTTGTTTATTGATGTCTGCTTGAATTTTTCCCATTTGTTCGACCATCTCCCGAAGTTCAGGAGCTTCTAGGGCGATTTTGAACTGTAATCCTCCATAGTTATTCGACGACCTAATCCTAGTGGCTATATTTTAATAAATCAATAAATGATGCTGATACGAGGGGAAGGAACGCCCACAAGGGTGAAGTGCCCCTTTGCATCGCCGTAATTTTTCTTCCACAAAAAAAAAAAATCGCCCACAGATCGTTGAGCGCTGTGACCAATTGTACTCAGTTGGTGTATTAATTCCGCAATATGGTTAGCAATCTTTCCTATCTCTTTAGCGCCGTTCGCCTCTGATTTAAGGCGGGTCATCTGCAACTGTTTAATCGACCGCCCGGATATCTATAGACGGGTTGGGTCGGATTATAGCGTGGTTCAATTTTTAAAGGATTCTTAAGATAAAGGGGGATAAAGTGGACTGTATGGTATGGATAAAAGATGGTACTAAACAATAAATAGATATGTAGAAATTAAATGCAATAAAAGTGTATGTATTAACAAATGATAATATTAATGTAAAATTATTAAATAATGGGGACAGGGGGGAGAATACTTATAATCTAATGCCATCCGGCGCAACAATATAGAACAACAAATATATTATAATAGATGGTACTTATCGACCATTGATTATTTGCACGGGTTGACGTTGATTCGATGATGACAACACATATGAATCTTCCGACACACACACCACCGGTCGGCTGGGCGAGCTAATTATGCACCAGGGTGCATGCGAATCGCATGGGCGATTTTATTATAATGCGTACGGAGGTACGAGCGAATCGCTAGGGCGATTTCAACAAAACACGACTATGTGTAGTCCGGGCGAATCGCTAGGGCGATTAACTATAATGCGTACAAGGGCACGCGCGAATCGTTAGGACGATTAACAACACAAATGATTTTTTGCTAATTAGCGACCATGAGGCGAAGGCTAATATGGCGGCGATGGACATCGGCGCTCACGTCGGGAACCAAAACGTTCGATGCGCACACCGGACAGAAGAACGAGCGAGAGTGTATCGAAAAACGTTATATTAACTCTATCCCGTAAACCGGTGGTGGCGGCACAGACAAGGTAGCCAATTCACCACATACGTGTGTGTGTGTAAGCGGATCCAACAGCAACAGCCCGATCCCCGAGGCGCAGGCCGTCTTTTATAGCCCCGTCATCGTCCTCCAAACCCTGTACATTACAAGACCCACATTCTCAGCTGTTCATCTTCAATTTCTTTCTTCTCGTTATATGTCCTTTTGTGTTCACGGTTGGTCATGTCAACTATTTCCCGGTCCATTGTACAAAGCTTATCTCTTATGCAATTTAGTACTGGGCATAACTCCTCCAGGTTCGCCTCGTGTACGCACTCCTTAAGTGCTTGACAAGTGCTGCCACATGACTTAAATAATAAATTATTTATTATTTAAGTACAACTATTGTGCCTCTAACCACTTTCTCATTTCCATCATCTTCCAATCCATCTCTACACCCAAACTAAATGGTTCTAATTGCTTCAGTCGGACCAACGCTTCGTTATCTACTTCATTAGTTTCTACTCTGCTCGATTCTCCATCACTCACGGTTACTGAATGACGACCAGAGTGAACCCACTACATTAGGTCAGGGTTTTACCCCATCGTCTCCACGACTCCTGCCTTCCTCTGAGTCTTCAAACCCTCTGGGAAGGTAACTTTGTTTTTTTAGAAATTTCCATAATCGGTTTTATAAGGTGGCCTTCCTTTGGGTTATTATTATAACCGCCAAAGTGTAGTGCTTTATTTTGTCCAAAGGCGGACCACATGCATACCAGCCAATTAAGGTAGGCCGTTTTGCTGGGACCGCTTGGCATAGACTCGATTAAGAGCCTGTGAGCCCTTCCACCACGACAAGGTGGGTCCCGCAGAGGGGGGGGGGCACCAGATACCTAATGTATTTTATCTACAGTACCTACTAACGCATAGTGAATATAAGTTATGAAATGTTGACCATTTTAAATAAATTATTTTAATGAGAGAATAAGTAATATATGTGATTTCGTTATCACATGCACTTTTCTGTAAAACTGCGCAGTTTTAGCGTGAAAGTATATCCATAGGAAATGAAAGTTCGAGACATTATCTAGGATTTTTCAAAAGCGATTTTCGATAAATTATTTGCAACTAGTTATAGAAAATTGAATGTTACATGTTGTAATCGGTATAATAATTATTATCGGTTTAATTTTAATTTTAAATTATATAAAACGCTAACGATTCTTGCGATTGGTTTTCCAACTTAAAGCGCCGTATGCAAACATCATAACCAAAGCTGACCCTAGCCAAACGTAGGCCATTCGATCATCCTTAACGAGGCAGTGAATTGGTATGAATTATAAACACTAACAGCCTCTTGGCAAATTGGAGTAGGATTACCACGTCAGATTCTAGTATAAAACTCCTTAAGGAAGCAACGAATAGATAAACGGTGACTAACAAAATGGATGACACAAAGCGGGCGGACCAAGAATGTACGCGTGCTCGATCGGTGCCCGATATAATATGTTATAAAGCGAGAAATGACGTGCGCTTAAGTAAGGAACCGCGGTGACAGTCACGGTCGCGTCGACGTTTTTTGGAAAATGCGAAAAGCTTATGGAAAAACGCAAACACGCTATCGACGAATGATGAATTTAAAAAAAGAAATAATCACAAAAATCATAATAACAACAACAATGATAATAGTACGGTTGTGTATGATGCACGAACTACGCGGACGACGAAATTCCGTACCTTTCCCTTTTTTTTATATGTTATTACCGCACGGCTATTGCTAGGTATACGCATAGCGCTTACCAACTGTTATATTTCAGAGTGTGTGTGGTATAATGCATAAAAAGTTTTAGCGGTGCGCCATCGCGGGTTGGGGTCGCGTGTCTTGTTTGCCGCACGCGATTCTACTTGTGATTTTGCGGCGTACCCGCGGATGCATGAGATACACTTGTTAACAAATAAAAAATTAAAAAAAAAAAGCTAGGACGAACCCGAAACGGCTGACACAGTAATTGCCGGTTGTCGTTGTCGCCATCGTATCTCGTGTTTTCGGAACTTTGACGGTGACGACGCATCAAAAGCACCGAGGAATGGCAACTCAGCCGATTCGCCATTGCCTATGTTACCGGTGTGCATAGTGCTGCTGGTAAATAATACCTATATAATTATATTATATTATATATACATATATATATATATATATATTTTACAACTGACACGACGGACCGATACCACCCTTCGTTGTTCGCCGAAAAACCCACTCGTGTTTGGCCTCAGTTTTCCTTAAACCCGTCTCCGTGTCGGAACCGTAAGTCGACGTCTACAATTTTTTCTTCTTCTCGTCTTGGTTGTTCGCGTTTTTATTTTTTTTTTTTCATTTACCTGATTGCAGTTTTGTCGTGAATTAATGATAATCACATCATTATATACAAACGTTGTCGAAAAACCTATCCAGCTCCAATAACTTCTTTTACCGGTGGGTGTACAATATTAAACAACAAAAACACGCGCTCTAATAACGATAATGATAATTATTCTTATTATCATTATACTCGTCATATTTTCCTCGCTTCACACGCCATCACAACTTACCTCGCACCAGCATATCCTTCCTGCTACTACTAACTACGAAGCTATGTAGACACAACTAATAGTTTTATTTTTCTTGTTTTAAGTTGAATTATTATTAAACAAACTGTCACACTAGATCACAGAGAAAATACAGTTTTCTCGTTAAATGTTATCTTTTGCTAATAGGTAGTGTAGGAATCATGTAGTATCATTAACGTATTACCTTCTTTTTGTAGTTTGAAGGAGTCTGCCTATTAGAAATTGTTAGCTCAATTTTACATCATAAAAGGTCAGAAATTGCAATCGTATTTCGTGTGATTTGTTTTTATTGTAAATATATTTAATTATGTCACGTTTGCATATTTGTGTGAAGTGAAATGAGAAACGGTAAAGAGTGTATTTCTTTTTTTGTTATCCGTCTTTTTCACAATAATAACATTAAAATAAGCTGAAAGATTTAATTTCGTTTTGAAATTATTTTAATACAAGATCAACTTATCGTGAACCACTCAATATCTCACTGGGTTCAATTAGTAATTGAATTTTATTTTTACATGGTGTTTTTATGTAATGTGACCTGAATTTTTCATCATTTTTTTTGCTTTTCCAGGGGGGGAAAGTTGGGAGGGGGCCTAACTTAGTTTTTTTGATAGCAACTTTTGAAACTTAAATGGTAACGCATACATTTCATTAACTTTTTAAATTGAGGATAATGTACTAACAATTTTGACGGTTGATAACCAGTTTTAGTTAACTATTTTTAAAGTTATTGAAGTTTCAAGTTTAGGACAGGTGGAAAGGTGGAGTATAATATTATTTTTATCTGCGCGCATTTCTCAACCGCACTTCCCCTCCCATCCTACCTATAAAGTTTCTATTAAAAAACTAAGTAAGGAGTAGGGTAAAAACGAAAAAAATGTGGAAAATTGAGATCACATTGTTTAAAAACATTTTGAAACAAAAAAAATTCAATTTTTATTTAACCCAGTGAGATATTGAGTGGTTCACGATAAGTTGATCACTCTGTATAAGTATTAGTATACTTATGAAACGCCAACATGCAGTATTAGTTTTCTCATAATAGGATACTTGTTTACACATACTTAGTAGAATTTATAGCTGATATTAGTGTTTAATATGTGTTATGAAACATCTCATAGTTCAAAACGTCATCTCCCATCTCATAAGACATGTTTCACGTTAAGCGATGATGACGTGTTCAATGTAGAGAAGGTGTCTTCCTTGAACGCACATATTATGGTTGTGTCATTTAAAATTAGTTTTAGGTACTTTCAGTTTGAATGTACTGAACCGTGCCACGTTCGTTATAATATTTTAATAATAGGTACCAACATATACAAACTGTGATGTTTTGTTTTTGTTCTAGTGGAGTCCCGAAGATTAAGCAACAGCATTAGATGAATCTAAATGGACGTGATACAGAGAAATTTTGGAATGATGGCCGAAAAAATCGACAGAATGCGAAGTCTAAGGGTCAGTTGATCATATTTAACAATACACAGTCATTCTAATGCTATACAAATAATGTGTTATATACCCACAAAAAAAAACAATTAGTTAGTGCACTTAAAGCAAAATAAAGCTGAGTTTGAAACGCCATTTTTAAAATATCATAGGTTTTGGCCATTATGATTTACTTAACTTGAGATAACTACTTATTGGTCTTTAGCGTACATTTGACAAAATAAAGTTTGATCAATATTGATTCATGAATCAGAGTTACCAAGTCACTAATTTATAAACAATATTTGACAGTACAGTAACATTTATTTTCTGCAAGTTTTGAGAATATCATATCATTACGCATAGAGTTATATTATACAATTTTAAGAAGGTATGAGGAGTTCTTAAACATTTCAGTTAAATATATTATTATATATTAAATATAGTAAATTATAAAATACATATTATTATTATTTTTTTTTTTTAATTCTATGAGTATATTGTAATTTAATAAAAATTAACCGTTTATTAGTTTCAATCCGTAGCTGGGAAGGTACTAATGTGTTTTTATTTTTTTAGTTAGGTCTAGACCTAGGGTATCTTCTACTGCTTAACCGATTTCTTCTTGTAGTAACTTTATAGATCAGAAATCGTACCTGAAAGGAACTTTAATGGGCCAACAACTAAAAAAGTTTACCTCTTTCCCCTTTAAAATTGAAAAAAATTCCCCAAAAATTATACATATTTCATCTTGAAATTACAGCTCTAACCTAACTTCTTTAAAAGTCGTCGCATTAGACCTAAATTTGTATGGAATATTCTGTAGACAATATACTACCGATAACGTTGACAAACCAAAAAAATATCATTAACTCTTTCTTCTAGAATAGGTAGAATTTTTTTTTTAGATAGTTTTAGGATTTAAGGTATAAAAATTAGACCTAGAATGGTGCTCTAGCATATACAATTTTCTAAAAATATCTGTAGCAAATTTTTTTAAAACCCAAAAATAAGAGAGAAATTAAATTTTGAACAGGTATTTGAAAATAATTTATTCGTTAAATTTCTTTTGTTTTACATGTAGCCTTTTTTTAGATCAAATAATTAGCTCGATGCACGTGGAAAACAACATAAATTGTTACATTTAACAAGTTGTTTGGACTTAATATAGTATGATGAATATATTAATATAAACATATAAATTTGTAGTTAAATATAGTAACCTATTAGTGGATAAAAGGAAGAAACATTAGTAATTATTTAATAAATTCTCAAAGAGACGTAATTTTAAAGTTTTGTGGTTTATTTTAACATTTATGTTTTTAATTTCTGAATTTTTTTATTTTTTTAAACTATTACCAACGTTATCCCAACCTATACTATAATACAAGCTGTAATTATTGTTTATACATATTTTTTTACTTTTTATCTTAAAGACCAGTTATGGGAAGTTTCCAAAAGTTGGTATTTAACAGTTTTTGGGCATAAGTAATTTTTTGGTTAGAGTCTCTTTTTGCGAAAATTCGATGAATTGCTAAAGTTAAGCGTAAGAGTTAAAATTACTCGTATTTGGGTAACGTCGGTAACTTTCAGGTAAAGCCGCATGTCTTACTGTTAATCTATTTGTTACTATGGTAATCGGTAGACCACAGAAGAACATAACATGGAAATGGACCATACTATATTATGTAGCATACCATAGTTGTAATTACTAACATTAATTATATTATGAACAATAAATGTATTTCTTTTATATAAAAAGCCACTGTATTTCACATATTATACTTTAGTGGAACAAGCTATCACCAAGCAATTTTTCTATCGCCTAATTTTTCATTTACTGTACAACATAACACATATAATTAAATCATTAAGAAAATTAACTTGTTAAAAAATACTGTTATTGAGTAAAGCTCGGACTCACGGTACTTGATTATAATGTGATCTCAAATTCGCCGGTAAATAATCGATATTTCAATAAGCTAAACTGGCTTGTTCTTTGATAACTATGGTTTCAAAATGATAATTTTACCTCCTTTATAAAATTGTTTTGCGTTTAAAGTTTTAATAACTATAATTTATGTAGATTTATCGTAGTGTCTATACTTCTGATTTATAAAAAGTAGTACAAAAATAACTTAAATAAGTAATACATTTCGTATATTCATTTAGAGATTTTGCTTTCTTTAATATTCACATTTTTTTCAGGAACGATGCGACAACTACGTGAGAATGATCAAACTAACGCTGGACGAGACAATCCAAGAGCAAAACTCTTTGTTGGATGGTTCAGCAATTCATCATCGGCTAAAATATCTGGGTGCAATGGATCTTAAGCCATCGGGGTTATCACCAAAAACATACGGCACACATGCATTTTACCCTAAACGCATCGGGCATAACCACAAGTATGTAGTGCTCGACGACGGTTTAGGAGTTAAAAAGCGCAACGACACTGATTTGAAGATAACTGGTCCATATTCGGCTAATACAGACTGTTACAACTTTGATGAGTATAAGCCTCAAAGTTGCCGGTACGTTGACCCTTTAATGCAAGATTACACCGAACCGTATTATGTGCCAATGCAGGTGCCGAAGAAATACGGCGATATAGTCAACTACCGGACCCCAAGCTTCGAGGATTTATATTATTTTCCGGCATCTAGACCTATAGCCCAGTATCCTAAGCACACGGCCGAACGTTTTTACAGGCGAAAACCCGTCGAACGGTATACGGAAGAAGAAGCTCCTTGCTGGTCTACAAGAGTGCCTAAGCCAGTTCGAGTGGTCGAGCGGAAACCCATGTACCCCACCACTGAGAGCTACACTGATCGTAAAAACCATTTGGCTACTGCTTACTACCGTCCATCTAGATACCATTTTCCCAACGACCACGACCCTTACCGTACGCGTTATGACCATGGCGATGACTACTACGACCACCCTGAGTACGGTTATCGATACAGCGTAACACGACCCGTTTCTCCAGTTTACTATAGTCGGTCCCGCTGTAACTATGCTGATGACCCAGAAGATTTATTAGAAAAAACCATCAGAGATTATGTGTGGGGAAATGGTACCCGTGAGAGCCGGAGAATGGCTAAATACGAGAGTTCTCCCAGGTATGGGTTTGTTGACAAGTGGCCTTGGCGGACCAGAGAAGGAGAGCATCAGGTCGGACCTCAGATTCAAGACGCCAAAGAGATAAAAAAAAGCACGATTAAGAACAGTGTTACTTTGGAAGGGAGGCGTATATCATTGGTCGACGATGATTGTGTAGCACATCCTGACGACGGATGGAATAGCGAAAAACCTGATTATACACACAAACCAGCTATGCCACCCAAGCGGATAAGTTTTGACTTAAACAATTCAGGAGACGAGCAGTTACCTCGAAAACTTTCCCAAGACTGTTCAATCGAAACTGGAAAAACCATCGGTGCGTGCAGGTCGAGCGCAGTTAAAAGAGAATCAATTTCCAAAACTATGCAGCCCGAAGCAGATCGGGTACGTCGATCTTCAACGACACCTCGGATAAAGTCACACGAACGTTCTTTGGCCAAAACCGATACAACCGGCGTACGAACCGTCGAGTGTATGGGTCAGTCTTTCGAGTCCGACAAATTTTCTAGGGAGAGCTTTGACGAAAAATCCATAGATACTGGCGGAGCCAAGTCTTATGCCAGTTTGGCAGACGAAATAGTAAATAGAACGTCTTTGAAGAATATCGACGACGGTCAAGGTTCTTTGTCAACGGTCACCATGCGTAACGATCGACCAGATAGGTCGCCTGTAGGTGACGATAGCAGCGTGGTCGATCGGAGAAACAGCAGCAGCTATAGGAACTACAGTTATAAAAATGACACCAATAGTACCGGAGAAGATAATCAATCGCCGAGTACGTACAAAGTTCCGGCCATGTTACCGGACACCGCAGTTTTCGACCAGGGCCAACTCAAAAGAGACGTGAGCATTCCTAAGCAGAATTCCAAGGATAGTTACCACGAAGACATCGAACCAGAAATGACTGGAAACGGTCGAGAGTCCGAATTGATTCGCCAAAGTTCTGTTGGAAATAACGACTACCAACCGTTTGGATCAGAAACTCATGCCGACGAACGGTATGTAGACGAAGCTTACTATCATCCGGACAATGAACAGTCCGGCGAAAGGCAACAAGAAGCGCAGGATGATCAGTATTACCAAGACTACCAAAACCAACCTATACCTGTCGATCGACAGTATGACGAACCCCAAGTCCACGATAGTAATGAATATTCCAACGATCAATATTACTATGGAGACGTCCCTGCAGGTGGGGGCGAAAACGATCCGTCTGTTCATCAGCAACGTTACGCCGAACCACAGGAGAATGTTTATGTGACCACCGAACAGCAGGATCAGCGGCAACAACAAGACGACTATAATCGATACGAAGATTATTCTACCGTACAAGGTGCCACCAACGACGGCTATTACGATTACCAAGGTGATCAGGGGGCTGTAGATGAACAACAACCTACGCGGAATGAATATTATGACTATGGGAATTATACTAACGGTCAAGAACCACAGCTATCTGATCAACAGTACGTCGCAGAGCCGAGTGAACCACAGACCATCAATCACTATAATCAGGAAGAACATCCACAACAAGAGGGAGATGATTACTACTACCAAAATAATCCAGATACGGGTGGATATGGGGACATGCAGCAAGAATCTAGCTATCCACAAGGCGAGTACGACGAGCACCTTCCTCAGAGGGAACACGAAGGCTATGGCACCACTGACGATTACTTTTATCAAAACCAGAGTGTCGGAGACTATGCGGATTCGGTGGCCAAGGATCAGGAGTACGCGGTTGACTACAACCATTCCCAGGGTTACCAAATGGACGATGGACAACCGACCGAAGGTAATCCCACGACGGACTACGGGCGTCAACAACAATTGGAATATCGAGAAAATGACATGTATTCGATGCAACAGTCAGAAGCTGTCGGTCAACTGCCAGAAGATGACGACAATCGACTAAATGAAGAACAAACAAAATAAATATAAAATGTAACGAGTACCGTTAGAATTAATCTTGAACCGAGTGAATTCTTTAACTCTTCTCGTCCTTCATAAAAAAAAATGCATAGCAACACTAGTGGCCGTATTCTAAATTTGTGTGCAGTAGCATATCCCTAACCTGGAACACCATTAGTACAATTTTATTAATACACATGCACGCTAGTTAATTCGAGAAAAAATCGAAAAGAATTCAGGTACAAAGTATACATACAACGTTGTGCAAAAGAACATATTACATTTTTAAAAATTAATTACTGAAAGCAAAATGTATCAGAGCAGTAAATTTACTATGATTGCTCAACTTTTTATTTATTAAACTATAAAGTATTTTTTATAATTTATAGAATAAATAACTAAAAAACAACCACCATAATATGGTATCAACCCTAAATACACTTGTTATTCTAATACAACAAGCTGAGCTCTTCAAAAAAACGGGTAACCTGGTACTGTAAACGCTTTACTTGTAATGTCGAACAGGTTAAAATTGGTCACTATTTTCTTTTAAGCTTGACCTATAACACTTTACATTTTAATGTTTAATTGATTCGACTTGTACTATGACTGAAATATGTCGTATTTGAGGGGAAAGGTGAGTCATTAATTCCATTACCCTGTTTGAAATATCTTTTAAATAGTTTGTTTTAGCTTCGATGCAGAGCGGCGAAGGTATTGGTTTTACTCTGATGTGGGCTTTTTTTTATCTATATACGCTGTAACTTTTTTAATACTGGACCAATTCCTTCGAATAGCAACTCTATAAATTACAAATTTCATCTAGTTGTTACTTTGGGGGGGGGGAGTCAAAGTTGAAAAAGTTTACTTCTTCACAGTCGAAAATTGAAAAAACAAAAAAAAAACCGTACGAGTTTTTAAGTTAGCGTTTATTTGAAAGTGATTTTATTCAATTTTATCACTTTTAATTATAATAATTCCTATAGACCTGTGACCTCTCCGTCCCCTCGTTGCTTTGATTCCATTATGCCTATACTCTACTGTACTAGTCCTCTCGGAAAAAATTACTTTCAAATTAACGCTTTGATGCTTATTTGTAAATACAGCAGCTCAATTTAATACTTTTTAACTTTGCTGGTTATATTGTGCTTGGTTTGGACTGTTCTGGCTTAAAAATATTAATTACCGATTTGCATCGAAGCGTTTTTTCGAAAGTGATTATATCACTTTCAGATTTAAAAATTCCTGTAAACCTGTGACCTCGCCGTCCTCACTATGCCCGACCCCACCACTGGTTTTTTAATTTTATTTCTTCTTTACAAATCAACACTTGCTCTTAACCTATATTTTAACTATCAGCTTGTAAATAGTTCATATTTATAGCTTATACTAATTATTAGAGAGTTTATATATGATTTATCTTTGTTTAATATAATATTATTATGTCATACTAAAATTAAAATAGAATGTTATTGTTATGTGATGTTTGTATAGTAATAAATACCTATATACTCAATCTCTCAAACGTCAAAACTCCGTAAACGCATATGAGCGTTTGGCAATAATTTTAGGCTCTGCGCCTGACGGATAACGTAGGGACAAGTTAGACCTTATGGACTTTAGGGTCAAGAGTGCGCTCCGACAGGGGAAGTTATGCAATCGAAAATTACATATTCTAGGAAACTAATAAATTGTTCAAATAACATTAGTAATAACAGTTGTCGCGTAGCGGCAGTCCCATAACAATGTTATTTTATTTAATTGTGTAGGCGTATATTAAAAATGTACTACAATTAACTCAGGCGCTATATGAATAATAGATAGGCTTTGTATAACTAGCGGTTTTTGAATAATATAAAATTGAGCGGATGACCTACGCGCTATTGAGAAAATATTAACGAAACAAATTTCAATTACTAGGGTGTCGTAATTAACTTAATTATTATTATTTCCAATTACAAAAGAAGATAAAATTTCAAACAAATAAACGTAAGTTCCTGTGCTGTAGGTATGACCCGGTCACGATAAACAGTTGTAGACGGTTACACTTATGTAGGTGTTATTACTCTAAGTTCAAGCACATTCGACTACATTGGTTATTATTCGTTAAATTTCATACTATGTTAGCTTCCACGTTGACAACTGATCGTCTTGTATGTATACTCAACCATACATTATAAGGCAGCCCGTAGCCAGGTCCAAATGAATACTATTGCGCAGTACATGTATTTAAATGAACTATAGCACGATATACTGTTTTGTATGGTATTCAATTAAGGCTTGACTATTATACAGCATAAATGCCGTTACTAATACATACCTATATGATTTCCAGAAGTAAAATCAGATTATTTGGTAAATAATAATAACATTATTCGTACAAGCACAAATTATACTATAAAATATAATAATTCTATATCGGTCGCTTACAGAGATTGTCATCAATTTCACAAAATAGTTTTAAAACTATAAACACGGAAAAATGCATAGTTGGCTCATCTAAAACTATGATTTACATTGACACGGTAAATTTATAGTTGGAATAACTAAATATTTAGTTGGCAGAACTATTCATTTAGTTATTCCGACTATAAACTTATTGTGTTCTTAGGATATTCATAACCATAATTTTAGTTGGTCCAACTTTGTATATTTTTTGCCGTAAATTAGTATCCTAAAATATAATACTAATGTATTTATCATGACTTACAGAAAACAATAATAATTAAAGTTACAATTGTTTTGACCTATTTCATTTTAGTACTGTATAACTACATGCATAAATCACTTGACTGACTAAATTCACATTTTTATTTTAATAATAAATTGTTTTGGTGTTATTTTTAAATAATTCCTACTTTCCTGTTGTTATGCTGTAAACATTACAATGTTATTATTTTATTTGTGCATATAATTTTATTGCTTAAAAAAAATTGGCTAATTATCATAAAATAGGTTAATTGTATATCAAACAATTTGCTAACATATTTTTAGTCGATTACACTATTAATATTTTTGCTTTGTAAAACTAATATAACTATCATTGACAAAACATTTACCTTAACGCTGTTGTGTAAATTGATCACTCTTCTTTTTACTATTATCACGATGAATAATAATAATTACAACCAAAAATTTGGTATTATAAATTCAAACAGTGGTTTAGTTTGCAGTATATTTTGCCAACAACATAGACCGTATGGAATTCCAAATGGAACAGCTTAAAAATAAGTATATAAAGGGCACAAGGGTAGGTATTTAGTCATAACTCTTAGTAAAAAGAGAATGTTACAATTTCGGTTCATCCCGTCCAGTATGTTGCACACTGTTGTATAATCTTTTTACTGCACACTTGCCTGACTTAAAAAAATCGTATGATTGTAATATTATTGCACGCTACTGTATCCCAAAATTGTATTCTTAAAGGCGTAACGACCTCGAACACTCGAAGTCAAACTGGAAACCTTTTCGAGTTAGTTCTTAACCGCCTTCTTTTCCTACTTCGAGATTTAAGACCTAAAAGGACACACTGTCTACATAAAACTCCTGTTCGCTCAATTTCTAAACACTATGCCACTGTGTAAGTTTGTAAAATTCAAAGCCTATTAATCCATTTTATCCTTAAAAACAACTTACCTCGTTATGAAAACTTATTAAATAAATTGGTTAGGCAGAAAATTATTGTGCAGTAGTAGTAAACTGTGGCAGCGGAATAAGGAACAACATTAGTCTACTCTTTGATTGACAACAACACGAGAGAATGTAGATTAGTTACTGTTTAATAATAAATGAATAAATCTAGACAAGGTATATTATATCATTAATCTTGGTGATTCTAAATTCCAAAAGTCGGTGGTTAAATAGTTGAACGGTTTTCTCGTTAACATCATATTTGTGTTCGGCATAAACTTTAACGTTAACTTGTTTCGCATAATGTTGAATTATTCAGTTGACAAACCGACATATTTTGAATATTCATTAAAGTTGTATAATTGTGTTTCCCTGCATCTTGTTGTTTAGTTATTTATCCGCTCAAAGTTATAATAATATCTTAGAGTAATATTAAAAATATAAAGTAGAAACTAGGCATAATCATTATTCATTATTCCACTTTTGTAGTAAGCATTATAAATAATATAGTGGAAAATGTATTCTTAGCTTAAAGTAAAACCTTTTATTTAATTGTATTAAAATATTTAATCTATATTTTTAGAAATGAATGTATGCGTGTGTGTCTGACCTTGAATCGATCGCCATGAAACTTTGGGAAGTTGTTTAGTACACTCCCGCGAAAGTTTTGGGCATAGTACTTTTTGTTAAAATATAAAATTAGGCTAGTTAGATAAATTCTGAGTTGACCAAAAACTCTACAATAACAATTCACGTAAGTTATGACTTATTCTTTAAAAATAATATTTAATTTTATTAAATATGAATATTTTGATAAAACGAAATTTCTGTTGTTCTATTCTATACATAACAAAGTTGTCCTCATTTTATTATTGTTAACACTGCTCCATAGGAATGAAGTGTAAACATTTGTTGTAGTAGTATTAAAATAATTAACTTGTCCAGCGACAAGACTGGCGTGAGACCAGAGATGTGATATTAATTAACGATGGGACATAAAAATCAATATTACAGTGGGGCTGAATTATTTTTCCATCACGTCAACCGTCAAAAAACTGTATTTTACTTATTGATACAAGGGCAAAAGATAAATAAATAAAATTAATATAACAATATTGTTTTAAGTAATAAAAATGGTCATCTAGAATTACGTTATGGCCCATTCGTTTTCAATTACTACGATTTACTCAAAACGTGACATCAACCTTCCACATTGTATATTATACAAGCAAATTAGTTTAATTATTAAAATAGCTGTTTAAAACACATGTTATAACTTATAATCGTGTTACAGAATTGTTTAAATACTTTTTACGAAGTACCTCAACTTAACTTGACCTTTTTATATCTAACAATTTACGAACAATATACAATTTTATAAAACTGAAGTGATCTAGAATGTTCGAGTACTTTCGCGATGGGTAGGCAATAGTATAAAATGAGCATACGCGCAAAAAAGTTATCGAAATTCTATTTATGGTACAGGGGCGCGGTCTAGGCAATTCTGAACACGCTGATGAGTATATGAAGAGTGAAAGTGTCAAACGTTCCACGTGCCAAAGTATAAAAATTGAACTTTATAATTTGATTTGTATTTTATTCATTATCGGAAACCCTTTAACATATTTTTGAGTTTTAAATATGATTGTTTTTTTTATAAATAACTATTCTTTACTTGAAAAATTTACAAAATTGTTTCCGGTAATGAATAAAATACAAATCAAATTATAAAGTACAATTTTTATACTTTGGCACTTGGAACGTTTGACACTTTCACTCTTCATGTATAAGCTACGTGACTGCGCCTTAATAATAACAGTAATAAGTAATAACAGTCGGTAAGGCAGTACACGTCTTACAAAAAGGTGAAACATGTTCATAGTTTAAATATTATTACTGTGTCATAAATTTGTCAATACACGGAGTTTTGTTTGTGTTAAAACTATCAGTGTCTTTAATTATTTTTATATTATAATAATAATATCCAAATCACTGACACACGAGTACGAGTATAGCTTTGTCCGTAACACTGGTTCTTTGGATCTGAAGCGCTAACCTATTAAACTAGCTACGCGAAATAGGTATGTTTAATGATAAATTACTAATACAAAATATGCTATCGACCAAAAACTGAAACACTGCGTTGTAGATAGTTGATGTTAAAAGGTGGTACACCGTTTGAGCTTTTATGTCAACATTTTGTTCGTGATAAAATTGATGACTGCGTTTCGCAAAAGCCTATAGTTTGACACTTAAATGGATCTTTAACATGCAATACGGCCATTATCATTATTAATTTCATATAATGTATTATTTTATTACACAGAAAAGGGCACAATCAAATATTGTTTACCCGTCTGTCGCTAAACGTGACTTGATTTCAGTTCGGCTATTTAAAGGAAAGACGGCCAAATAGCGTTTGAACGCTTCCCAGAATTCATTGTTAGAAATTAATTTATACTAGTTTAAGTAATACTCGAAACATCTGTAAATATTTTCTGGAATTCCTAGTGGATGTGTTTCTTTCAATATATCCCATCATACAAATACCTCCTACAGGTGTTAATCCGCTCTATGACGTCTGCAGATTGATTTTCACCTTATTTCTCCCAAATAAAATACATAGACAGGACTTTTATCATATTTATCATTCCATTCTGACGAATTTCCAGTAATACAACCTAAAAAACTTTTTGTTCTACTAATTCTAGTTTAAATACTAGTCAACTCCATTTTTATTCAAGCAATGCCTATTAAAACTAATGGTTATAATATGTTATATATTTTAAGTAATTTCAAAACGAACTCTAATTGAATCGGATAATGGAAAATGTCATACTTCTTCTAATTTCAGTGTAATATTTACCACAATCATTGTATTTCATAGTCCGTAAATGTATTTATAAAATTCAAGGCCTTTACACCGAACTCATTTAGCCGCCGCACAGCCTTCGTTTTCATTGAGTGTTCTTGAAAAGTTCGTAGTATATTCACGCACTCTCATTAGATATGCATGGTAAATTTATTTTCAGTGTGAATATGACCCGTGAGATACTTTGAAAGGTTTCATTTAAAGGAAAACATGGAAGCCGGCATGTTATTACGCCGTAGTGTCGGGCAAAGGGATTTTTATTACTATCAACAGTACAAGACAACTATGACGAAAAAGAATACACTGTTCCAAATGGTCGAGAAATTTATCTTCATTATTACTTTATTATTATATTTGATATTTGTAATAAATATTGGTATTAAATTTATCTAATAATCGATGAAACTATGTTTCAGACTTTAATTACCCCAAAACTTTATTGCACAACGGACTATCTTGATATCTTAGAATAGTCCTCTGTCCTTATATAAATTATTATAGCCATTAGTATAAACGGCAAATATTTATTACTATCTTAGATGTTTATTGCTATAAATGTAATTTATATAATAATTGTATTATTATTATGATGATCATAAAATAGTCGTATTGTTTTTATTTTGTTCTTATATTATTTAAGTATTGTTTTTAATGATGTATTTTTCTTTTGATGGGTCTGGTCCAACGACATCTTATAAACCACTAAGGTAATTTTTCTCACAACTTTGAAAATATTTTCATTATATTGTTAATTATTACGATATGTGGGTGCAACGGCCACAAATTATTATAGACAACCCTAATCGCATCCTCCCCAACACTCCAAATATAATTTTAAACACATTATGACTCATACACTGCTTTTATCGATTTTTATACTTTAAACCAACTACAGATTTGTATCGAAGGTTTTATTTTAAAGTATGTTTTTTTCTTGCAGTAAAAATTATTCCTGTAGACCTGTGACCTACGCCGCCCCAATATTCTCCGTCACCACGGTATTATTATTTTTTTTAGCGTAAATTTAATTTTAAAAAAGTGTTATTTGTGTGATAATAATAATATAGTTCTGTTTCGGCTTTGTCGTATAATATTGAGTAATGTAGGCTACGGTTTGGTCGTTTTCGAGTTATAGTTGTTTACAAACAGTAGCAGTCTAATAAAGGTAACTGCGTTATCCTTGAATCATTAGTATTCAAATGTTAAAGCCAGAAGGGTACAATAATGTAATATTTTAGTTTGGTGCGCTGCGCCGAGACAAAGGTTTAACAATAAAATACGGCACCTTGGATCGCTTTTGGCTGAAACAGTTACAATAATACATAGTTTGGTGTATCATATTAACCGCAAAATATATTATCACAAATAATATAAGTATGAAAATGCTTAAGAACAACATGACTGTTGGGTTTGTTAATCGACAGCGCTTAAACGTACTACAACCACTATATGTACAATGTTTTATTACCAATACAAAAAGCAGAAGACTCCACGGCGCACAGTATTCCAGAATAAATTACTAAAAAAATTAATCCAAAAATAACGTTTTTATGCGCCTTAAAAAGTATAAAATAACCCTCCGGGATTCTTGATAACCAAATAGGACAGGTGAACTAGAAAAACGTGGGGCGCATCTTTCTACTTAGATATTAAAACCTAAGCTTCCATGCTATTGCATTAAGTTGTGTCTCATAATGCTGTCTCTCTAACCAAACGGATCAGAAAGTGATAGTATAACTTTTTATTGGAAATTAAATTTAATGAATTTCCGTGCCACTAACCTTAAATTTCATTGCAAATTGAAAAGACTTAATTGCTATTCTCTCTAAAGTTTGTTTTATGTAAGTTGCTTCATTTTTTTGTTAACTACCTGCTTGCTTAACTTTAAAAGAAATGTGGTACTCAATTTTACATGACATGTCATCAAGTATTATTTTATTTAGAAGAGAAAAAATGATTGTGCATGAATTATGAGTTAAGGTAGTTATTAATGAGAAGAGAATGTTATTATATATTCAGACGTGTGAAGTAGTAAAGATGCGTCCCACGTTTTTCTAGTTCACCTGTCCTAATTGGTTACCAAGACTCCCGGAGGGTTATTTTATACTTTTTAAGGCGCATAAAACGTTATTTTTGGATTAATTTTTTAATCTACTTTAGTTATTTTGTTCTTTTTCGTTTTCGTATGTACGTATCTATATATTTAAATGTACAATGTTATATAATGGTCATACATATTTTTTATACATATATTTGTATACATATATTTTAAAAGAATTAATTCAAAAATCCATAGAGTAATATTAACATCCGGCCAACAGGCATCTCCTTGGAATCGGACTGGACTGATTTACTACTCTTTGGACATACATTAGAAAAGGCTGCATGGTCAGAAAGATTATCATAAGAATTAGTAATCAATTCAAAAGCTTATTATTTTTGATTTATTACTGTATAAATTATCATAAAAGTTGAAATTAAGTTGTAATTACTATATAAATTATCATAAAATTTGAATAAAAGTTGTAAAAAAAGTGTGATGATGGGAACGGGTTTGAACCTGGTACCGCTCATATCTGAGCACCGTGCACGCACCACGCATATTTTTTTGCTGGCGGGTGGGAAATAAGTCTTTTTGAATTGCAAGATTCCACCCGGAACGACGGACAAGAAATCGACCCCATTTTAACCCCCTTAGGGTTGGAATTTTTAACCTCTTGTGGATTAATAATGCATTGTCATCGAATTGTGAGCTACCCTGAAAGTTTCAGCCGGATAACTAATCGGGATGTGCTCGAAATTTGAGTTGCAAGATTCCACCCGGAACGACAAACAAGATTGTGAGTTCATAAAAACGTTATAATAAAAACTGAACAAAATGAATACAGATTAAAATTTAGTCTACACTCTACGAGATAAATAAAAATGTTACTATATGTTTTCGATAATGCCGATTTCAAATTTGATATTAGTTTTTTAATTACAATGGGACTTTAGGTGTCGTTTCTTATTTTTTTCCAACAAAATAATAATAATTTAAGAAGTAATAATTATATACAATTTAATTTATACTACTAGTCATTCATTAACTGTAAATTAATGAAAGTAGTAATAGTAAATAACGAAACAAAAATACAATTAATTCCTATTAAATTGAGCGTACTGTGTAAGTATTATTGATGATACAATGTATGGTCATAAATATCGAAATTATTAATACCTACGTTATCCTCGGGAAACCAAACCACTAACCGTGGTCTATAAGATTGCGTACAAGCTTAGATCTACAAATGTCATCAATATCAAGACAAAAAAAAATGAGCTATTTATGTAAAAATATCACTTTAATACCTAATTAATACAATTTCAAAGTTAATGTTGTTTAATGAAAAGCTTTGCACTTATTATGTACGTTATATTACAATACTAACACCAAATTTAAAAATTGTATTTTTACATTTAATTGTATCCCTTACTCGTTATGAATTTATTTTAACTTAAAACTCAATTTATAGGTTGTTAAAATAGAAGAAAATTTGGTACAATTTTCATGAATATTATAAAAATTCAATATATATATATATAAATTTGAAGCTTTTTAAAACTAGCAAAACATTTATTTTTTAATATCGAAATAAAATAATTAAAATAAGTCGAATTTTGGCCAGGTTTTTGATAAATTGGAATACTGTGCAGCGTACACCGCTGTTTGTAATGCTGCACCACCTCCTGCGTGGGTCATAAAAAATTATGACACACACGTTAGGCCCAGCGCGACGTCATGTTTTTTGGGTAACCACACGGACATCTGACTACAAAATTAACTACAGGGAGTATTTATGTTGAATTCGTTCGGTATTCCTCGGGGAACATAAAAAAAATCATAATTTTTATGCGCCATTACAAAATGGTAAACGTGTTAATCTGTCAGAAAAACTGCACTTTTATTGGTCATAATAAAACAATAAACTGAGCACAATATAAAGCAGTACAGTAAAAACCCCGCACATTAAGAACTAACAAGTAAGCATGGTTAAGCCTAAACGATCACTGGTTTCACAGTATAATTGACTATTTAAATTTAAAATTAACTTGAAAAACTTTATAGGTATTGCAGTAATACCTCCTTTTTTTAAATGCTTCAGAACAATCAGTCTATAAATAATGTACTGTATACTTACCTAAATATATATATATATATATATATATATATATATAATTGTGTTTTAACATAATATAGAGGGTAAGATACGATTATGGTTTATCTAAAGAATACAGGGTGGGCCACGGGAATAGGGACAAAAATAGATAGGTTTTTCTTAACACTGAATGGGAGTAGGAAGGTGTAGATAAGCTCATTCGATCCGTCAGATAATGTCATTTAGTTATCACTATGGCGCAGTGGAGTGTTGTTCACCGTGTGTTTGCGTACGACGCGTTTGTGAAGTCTGAATGCACGCTGCACCTTAACTATCGATGCGTTGTTTTTCACAACCGCGTCGTACGCAAACCCACGGTGAACAACACTCCACTGCACCACAGAGATAACTAAATGGCATTATCTGACGTATCGAATGAGCTTATCTAGACCTTCCTACTCCGGTTCATTGTTGAGAAAAACCCACCTATTTTTGTCCCTATTCCCGTGGCCCACCCTGTATTATATCCCATATATTTTTGGAAATAAATCCATCATTTTTTTAAATGCCAGGAAGTTCCGTTATTTTAAGTTGACAAATAATTTTTGAGGCGCTTTTTACGATTAAAATCCCACCTATGTTTGCATTACTTTTTTGTATTTACACTTTTCTAGCGATAATTATCCGCAAATTCACTACTTTTTTCTACCAGCAATAAAGTATGTACTCGAATTGTGTAAATGCCATGTGAATTATTACTCTCATTAAGAACCAATGATATTATTATGGCTGTTGATATTAAAACGTTTATTGTAATTATTATTTATGGTTGACAGCGCAAAACTGCAGTAATTACAAAATAAATTGCGCACATGCAATGTGAATAGCTAATTTCAATATTTGCAGTGGTATAAAACATATACCATTATTTATATATATATATATATACACATATATTATACTTATAATATGTAGGTGTATCTACATATAAAGGTTACACATTTAGTCATAAACGTTAAGGCTGACAATTAACATAGAATCGCCAGCAGTTCGTTATAATAATAATAACTTATTTGAAAAATTTAAATGTACGTTTTAATTGACCATTAATATCTCCTTCAAGATTTTTTGTCGTTTATTTTATGTACATATTTTATTTCTATTTATTAGTAACTCATAATAATTATCGTCATTTTCTTTTGTCTCCTACGTCCGAAACTCTGCTATGAGTTTTAATTTTACTTGATAAAAAAACGATCGACAAATATGTTTTGATAAGTACTTTCTTGTTAGTATTTTTGTTCTCAATACTGCAAACTTCAATCTCTTCTACTGTTTTTGAACACAAAATACGATGCTTTTTACATAATTGTTTCAACGGAAATACTTTAATTATATAGTTTGATGAATTCAAATTACACAGAAACAATCTGTAGCAACGTATCCGGATACCCAATTCACATTTTACTGTCTAACTAAAAAAATGTTCTAAAATAAATTATGTTTATAAATAAATAATTCCTAATTAATAATAATTAATTCCTACATAAGTAGTAATGATTCAAAAGTGGTTATCGACCAGTAAAAATTATCAGCAAATTATTCTTATCTTAAAAAAACGAATTTAAATGTACACATTATCATTTAAGTTTCAAAAGTTATCCCCTCTAAATGTAGCTTCTGACTGAAAAAAATACAAAAACTTTAAACTATTATTGTTTGATAAAATATTTTTAATGTTTCACATAAGTTATTTTTTCAAAATTTTAGTACATTATGAAAAAATCAGTTATTAGTTATTACATGAAGTTCTGAACATCCTGTATAAATATTGAATACACATATGTTATATGTATATTATATAACCATTTTGCTATATGCTTGTTTAAATAATCGTGACTATATTGTGATATTGCATATAATACTTGGGTTAAAATATTATGTGGTTTAATTACATTTAGTCGTCTAGATTAACGATGCTTAGATTATGTTTACATATGTTTAGTATTTATTTATTAGCACACACGATTCGGTAGTGTGGTTGTTTTTAACTGTATATGTCATAAAGTACTGTTCATATTAATTAATTTAAACTAGATGATGTTATATTATATTCAGTAGCGAGACACGAGTCTTTAATCAGAGAGACGATTAACAAACTATCGTTGAAATAAAACTAAAACCGACATATTTTTTAATTTATCTACTTACTGAATAAAAATAATAACACATCAGTTACCAAATTATCAGCTTATTGTTAAAACTTATTTTCATAAACTGTTATTTTAGCTTCCTGGCGAAGATATTGTTTTAACTTTTATTATATTTTTATGAACTAACATTTTATTTTGACAATAACTATCGAATCGAAGCTGCTTGCTTATGTATAAAGAAGACGGAAGATAAATCAATGGACGTATAAATATAGGATAATAAAAGCGAACTGAAGTGAATTGCTATGTAACTCGAATGATTAATCACGTTTAATGCCTCAATTATATACATGTTTTAAGTCAAGCTGATTAACTTTAATGTGTCAGAGCAAAACTGTCAATGTACTACGTATATCGTTAAAGCAATAAGCCACTTGGTACAGAACTAGTACTAGAACTATAACAAACAAATTTGTTACAGAAAACCCTCTGTACAATTTACATATTAAGACGTATAAATCCAGAAGTATATTTTTACACTTATTATCTATTATATTTGATGGGTACTTTGGTGGATCGCTTCCCTAAAACGTACTTCGGGTAACGGTTTTTGACGACTAAACATTCACTTCCGAAATCCCTTTAAAGGCTATACGACCCAAGAATACAAAATTGATATTATCATGCTAAAGGAAATCCATGTATCATATGATACGACGAGCGAAGATAGCTGGTTTTACGTTAGTTTCATCTTATTGTATAGATGCCTTTCTTGAAAAGTAATGGGTATGGTCACCGTCATTATTAATCATATTAATTAGCTAATAGGTAAACAGACCAGAAACTTTGAGACATGCCGAGCCAGCCAGTGTTAGTCAAATCCTTCTCAAAGATCAAATACAGCTCGGGATTTAATCAACTATCAGCTAAAAAAATATCTAATAATCAATAGTGAGCTTAATATATTTTATTCTACTGTCGAATATTTTACATAATATTATAACATGATATACATTTTTTTATAGAAATATTTGTTTTGAATTGTATTAATAATTTAAAACATCTGCCCTACTAATGACGATCAATCGATACTTTTATTTGTATTGCTTAACACTTGGCCAGTTTCTGAATGAAACATAACCTTTCTGAATGAGGCATAAAACAGACTTGGTCGCAATGTAGATACACTACTTTGATTGGCTGACTTTTTTGAGTGGGGATCTGAACCTTTTTTCTGAGGTATCTCCTTCTCAACAACCACTCCTAAATAAATACATTTTATAATGATGTTGTATGCTTCATTCAGAAACTGGTAAAGCGTTAACAATACAAATAAAAGAGCAGTGTTGCTCATGAAAGTAGAAGTGAAGTGGGGTTATGAACTAAAGAAATAGCAAACTTGGCCATAATAGGGGGTCTGGAACTAGGTCCTTTTTCACTGTTGGGTTTTTGTTGGAGTTATCATTCCTTTTTGCTGGCTATGGTTTGATTCACGAGGCCACCTCAAAGAGTTTGCTCTAATGCACATTTTTCTAAAAAAACGGCACTTGCTATTTTTTAATTGATTGTACGAATTTTCCGACGAAGAATAACACGGGTACACGGTACTTATATAGACTGAGTTAACTAATGATATTATTACGATTATTAGAATATTCTGTATTTTATGACTGATAAATAAAATAAATACAATACAATAAAATTAGGAAAACATTATGTTTGATAAGTATTTATTGTCAATTACAAACAATTGTTTATTGCCATTTTGTAACACTGAAAGAGAACGTTTGTTTCGACGGTGCAGGAATCTGTTAAAAAATAATAAAAACCCGTGCTAATCTAATCAAGCAATATGCATGCACGTCACTTCATGCATTTAGAACTACACTCCCTAAAGTAGCATTCATTTTGAGAAAATTGCAATTTTCAGATTTTTTCCTTTAGTTACACTATAAGACCTAACTTTGTGCCAAATTTCACGTTTCTATCTATACGGAAAGTGTTTAATAAGTTTGATGATGAGTGAGTGAGTAAGTCAATGATTCAGTAATAAAAATGAAAACTTTGAAATTCTCCCCTTTTGAAAAAGCTTACTATTAAGGGCTCAATTTTGTACAGTGTCCTAAGCTACTTGAGTTTAATCTATGTTTCAAATTTCAAAAGCATATCCTAAGAGGAAACAGAGATATGTGATTTAGAAAAACTGAGTGAATTTGTTCGTGTAAAAATACACTATAGTCTATAGCATTGCTGGAACTTGGCTTGGCGATACTGCTGATACACTGATACTGCTAAATAAATAAATATTATTATTATTATATGTCATATGTATTGTTATACTTGACCCAAAAAGGATAATTAATTCTGTAGTTATTACGTCAAGTATTTATAATGGGCTGCTATTTTTTTATTTACTCGTACAGTTGAATAACCTAAAAGTTGGTTACTTATATTTGTGTTAGTACACAGAACAGTTATTTAATATAGTTCGCTACTAATAATTACTAGAAAACGGATTGACTATCATTGTTTGAACTAAAAATGACTAAACAAGGTTTTTGTTGTTAATTTATGGAAGCGAAAGTACTGTGAGTATATAATATTCCATCTTACCAAGCAGCTTACCTATAATTATAGTTTTCATTAATCAACGATTATTTTTACACACTACTTTGTGCTTTATCTTAAATAAATAAATAATGAAAATCATATTTTTTAATTTTCGTTTTCGCTTTGATGTGTGTCAATAATTTAGAAACATATGGGCGACTGGTGACATACGCACTCCCGGCAAGTTATAAGTTGAAAAAAACAAAATCACCTTGGTAGATTAGGCATGGCTAAAATATATGTAACTCTGTACATTAGTGTACAACTATTATAGATTCTCGATTAGCATATTTAATAATACTGTGGTCTGTGTCTAGCAATTAACAGGGCTGGCATAATACTTCTAAGAACGCTAAGGACAAGACAATTAAATCAATTCAATGTCTTTGAAAGAAAACTTTTTTATAATGAATAAATTGATCAAAATATATAAGCCCTACCAAAACAACAAAACAAAATCATTCAAAATAATATTAGAGAAGGTTCACGTTGGGGTTCGAACTTTAGCATAAACGACAAAAACAACCGACGTAAAGTTTGTAGTCTAGTATAATATCATAAGGCCTGCACGCGAGAAGGTAAAAAATCAATAAGTATCATCTCGTTTTATTTCGTTAAGTAGTAATTCAAATGTAATAATAAAAAAACAAAAAATTCATACTAAATAGTGTACGTTAATTATTGAATGTAATTTAAAGCATTATTTTTTAATGCTTAAAGAGTTTTAATTATAGTTCTTCAATTTTAAAGACACCGCTAGTGGAAATTAATTAAGAGTAATTTTTTCTATAGAAATAAATATTTGATTTGCTCATTAAAATCCGAAATGAAAGTAATGACTAGTCGTTAACCAGTTTTAAATAAATAAATCTGATGCTATTGGCGTTTAAATATATAAAGTGTGGTGATATAGACTGTATTGTTATTTTAAAACAGGGTTATCAGGTTTCATGTTATAACTGATATTTTGATGATGCACTGAAATTTTGGAAAAATGACATGTAGAACAATTTTAACAAAACGTTTCTTCAGCCAAAAGCCAAAATTAAGGAGAGTAACTTTTGAAACTTAAATTAGCTAAGTGGTGAGCACAGATAAAAATAATACTACACTCCGCACCCTCCCCCCTCCGTCATAAACTTGAAATTCTAATAACTTTAAAAGTAATGATTCAAAACTGGTTATCGACCAATAACAAGTTTCAGAAAATTACTCTTAATTTAAAAAATGATTTAAATGTATACATTACTATTTAAGTTTCAAAAGTTACACTTCCTAATTTTGGCTTCTGGCTGAAACGAACACTTTAAATTACTATTGTTTTAATAAAAATCAAAAATGTTTTAAATAGGTAATTTTTTCAAATGTTTAGTATATCATCAAAATATCAGGTCTAACATGAAATTCTGATAACCCTGTACTCGTAGAAAAACTTTAGCAACCTATTATAGATTATATAGTAAAGAAATTAATATTAAAACCGCTTAACCATAAAAATAGTACACTCTATAGGTATTTCAGCAACAATGTTGTCATCTTCAGCGCTAAACCTTCATTCGTATATCCACATACACCCTTACTTAAACTTTAAATGCTAATAACTTATACAGTACTAGTTATTCAAAACTGGTTATCAACCACTCATTGTTTTACTACATCATTCCGCTTTTAATAGGTAATTAAAATGTGTAGGGTGATATTGACTTTTATAATTACCCTTTAAAACTAGCCCTTAAATTTGTTTTTCTTGATACGGCAATTAAATATTAACATCATAGTATAATTTTACATACCTAATTTTTTGTCTTACAACCTACGGTAAAAGAAATGATGCTTCGTAGAATGATCATAATTTGATATTGTTGTATAATAGAACTGAGACTTTCGAAAATGTACAATTTTGTTTGTGTACAATCTTATAACATACTAACGGTGGTTTTGTACAAAAAAAATTAGAAATTAGGAAACCTATTATCCAGTAACAGAGAAGAATCGTCTAAGGGTCATTCCACGTGAAATCACCTAATGTGTGTGCGACTATACTTCAAAAATGTTAGAAATTTTTATCATACATTATTTATAGGTCCTTAATAACAAAAAAAATTTAATTTTTTTTTTTTTACCTAGGTAGATCAATTTTAAAAAAAAATTATATAAAACACATCGTGTTCCCGACTCTGTAATTTAACCGCCGATAGTGGTATAGACATAAAACCTGCACAGTTAAAATACTAATTAAGTGTACTTTAACCATATTTTAAGAAACATTTATTTTTTAACCCTTGAATTTTTTTTTTAAATTTTAAATTTTTCAAAAAAAATTTTTGGGGTCAGAGTTAAAAATTTTAAATAAATATTTTGTTTATATAAAATTGAAGTTTTGTTCTTATGACCTATATGATCTTTAAACCAATTAAGTTTTTTTTTTGCTATTAATTTATGGCTTCAAACATGGCTAATTTGCTGAAAACTACCTACTTTAATGACCCACAACACAAATGTGACTGAACGAAAATTGTCCAAAATTATGCAATACTTACTTATAAGTAAGTAGAACATCTGGTAAAAGTTTGGTGATAGAGAAATTATTTTGACACCAGTAATAAGGTTTCAATTTTTATTTTTTTTTATTTTTGTAAATTTTAAAAAACTTATATTAGAATATAGATAATTAAATTTTGAATATTTCCACCTCCATTTGGCGTAACCAAACAGTTAAAATTAAAATTTCAATGACATGGTACCTATTATTATGTACAATCAGAAATCATAAAAACAAATGTAGGTACCTACAACTAGCAAGTAGTCTCTTATTAAACAACAGCTTTTCAATTACCACATGTTCTGACACTGAACAAAAAGTTTCTAAGCTAGCTTTCATAAATATTGCGTTAAAAAGTTTTTCTAAGTCAATTTTTCTAAACAATTTCCAAGTGCGATACATAGCTGATGCGATAATAACATTTTCTACAAAAGTTTTTCTTGTTCGTGCGCTGTTTTCGCGTAGAGATTTGTGTATTTGCGTTTGATGATCACAGTACGCTTCAAAATACTTGATAAAGTTCTAAAATTGTATCAGTCAAGTTATGTGTTACTTATATAATGTAACTCGCTGAATTGGCTTTGGTGGTGTTTTATACGAGATTAATAAAATTACATATGTGCAAGACATATAATAGTAAATGTATTTTTCACTAAAAGAACTTTTGGCACGCATACGCCTTAAGTTTCCGAGGGTATTTTAAAGCGGCTTCATTTTTCGAATTATGTTATTATGGTATTGCTTAGAAACGTAGTTGGTTGTAGACTTCAAAGTAAGTATAATTTTAGTTGTATACTGCGGTTGGAAAAATTCGTATATATTTTTGTTTTGTAAACTGAGCTACATAATGCAAAATTATTTGAAAGTATAAAAAAAACCCAATATTAAAATATTCAATTGCGTGACGTACTTGATTACCTTTGAAATACTTTGATAATTTAGTTCGTGTTTGTATGACATTTTAGCATAGCCATAATACAAATAATTATGGTATAAACGAGTTTTTATCTTAAAATTTCAAATAAATTATTGGCATGTTTACGGCACGAAACATAAAGCTAACAGTGTTCGAAGAAACCTAGAATAAGACGTTATCGATCGCCTTGCCGTTTATTTTCCAATCTTGCTAAGTTTTTCAACGCCCATTTAAAGTCAAAATATATTTTACACCACTCCCCTGGGACAATGCCGAACTAATTCTGATTTGATTAATTAAAACAGTTCCGCCCATAAAAACCGTCCACAGTCTTTGATCAAAACTTTTAATTAATTATAAATTAACCCCTAGATAACAATTTACAGATTATTTCGCAGATTAAGTTGAAATATGTTCAACTGACGAGGGATGGAACAGACTATTACACCGGTTGAATATACACTATAGGTACATTAATCAGTTGGTAACACGTATACTTTTTACCATTTCTTTGTGATATATAATACGCATTATTTTTTAATTCTGAAAAAAACTTATAAAAAATTATTTAGAGTATCTCAACCGGGTTTTCTCCTGAAAAGAAAAGTCAACATTAAATGATATGGACTAAAGAATCGATCTAGGAAGCTGAAGTTAGGAAACTGTTTTGTATGCATTTAGAATCACTCAAATACTTACAGACTTAAAACTTACATTGTTATGAGTTAGTAATGGTGTTATAAATAAGATAAAAGTAATTTATAATACAATGAACATCGTTATAACACCTAATTAATTTTACCATCGAATAATTATTACGTCTCAACGCCGCCCATACCCAATAAATGCGTCCTGAACTTTCGTGCCTAAAACTATAATTTTATCGATTAATTTCTTTTGCCAGAAAATCTTAATTTGTGAGTATATATAACATATAATATATTATAAGCGTCCTCTCAATTAAATAAATATTGATTTTCTGGGGAATGGCTGTACATCAACTTGGATATTACTTTATGAACCAATATTTATTGACAATAAAACGCATTTGTATTGGTTCTAGTTTATTATGAACTGCCATTGGAACTGTGGGACCTTCTGTAATTTTCCCATACCAGAAATGTAGTGATTTGGGAAACTCAAAAGTTGTACTTAAACACAGCGTTGATGTATAGGAGACGCTATAGGAAACGACGGGATTTTCAATTTCCCCTGTTTAAACAACTTTTCATTTCGTACACAAATGACAAAGCACTTTCGTGTCATCGGCAAAGTTTCAATGGTTATAATTACCTCCCACTTGTGTAAACACGTCCAAACATTTTTTCCTTTTTAGTTTGATAACAAAATACAGCAGCTATGAATAATATAATTAGTAACTCCCACAAGGTAGATGCAATAACATTTTAAAATGTGGTATTAAATCTAAATTAAGTATTAACTGAATGGTTAAATATATATTAAGGTGTATTAAGGTTATAAAGTAATAATAGTAATAATAATAATACGATATTGTAATTGTATAATATTTATTATATTATAATAGCTCAATCAATCAAATTATAAGTATCCTATGGTACTGTTTTAACACCACTTAAATTTCGTATTGATAGTTTCATTAAAGCAGTTTATAACTAATAAGTATATGCATAATATTTACAATTGAGACCTAATGTTGCCTGATTATTTATAATTGTATGAAATATTTTGTTTTGGATTAAGTAGAGTACATTCGCTTTAGGCTGGTATTGTTTTAAAAATTATTGTTAGCTTAAATAGTATATATAGTTGGTAGTTAAATGTATAGAACCGATGAACTCATAGTTTACTTTTTTTGATTGTAAGTTACCAATGAATCAATTCAAAAATATTTAAGCATTTAGTTCATAGATATGCTTATAAAAATGTCCTCTGAAAAGCTGTGATATATGACAATGCGCGCCCACTGGCGAGTATTGTGTGTGACAGCTAATTATATACTAATTATAGTTCTATTAAAACACTATGTGAATTTGTAATGTACATACTACATAATTTACAACACTAAATCAGAAACTGTTTTTATTGATAAGACACTATTATTAGTATAATAATATTGTTTGTTTTGACATAGAAAAAGTCTGGCACCTGATTGGCCCTTTAGCTATTACCAGAAAAAAATATACTAGGCCAAGAATGCAAACTACTGACCATAGAGAATTATGTACATTTGTGACAATGACGTTATCGATTTCATTTGATGACAAGTATAATTTTCTTATCGCCAAAAAACTGCAAAGGGCAAAGAAAAATCAAATAGTACTCGAAAAGAGTAAATTATGGATATATGGTCTTATGGATATAAGACAAAAAATATAAAATTAAAGAAATTACCTCAATTATTTTTTGTTGATATCCGTGGGCAAAAAACGTCTTCCCGCCCGTAATTTATAGTGTGAAATTAGTTTACTCAAATGAATACCTACTACCTATAAAAGTTGTAACACTACTAATTTACCGAATTTTCATCGAATAATAGAGGAAAATATTCTCCATGTTTACGTATGACAATTTCTTGATAGACCTAATGATTTTTGATCTATACAATTTTCAATTTTAGGTTTTTTTATTAGTATTTTTTAATAAATTATTGAGAATTAGTAAACTGAATAATTAACAAAACGCTTAAACACAGATAATTTTGTCTGCTATTTACTGTGAAAATTTGGCGATTTTATAATAATTTCAATTCACATTGGTTTAGATTTGCGCAAAATTATTTTTAGAAAAAAATATTATAGTTTTTTTTAAAAGATAGGAATATGATAGACAAAACAAATAAAACCTAATAATAATATTAATAAGTATACGAAAAATGGTATAGTACGTATATATTACTAACTAAAATAGGAACTGGTGATAAATTGCCCATAATACTTACTTAGGATATTTACTCCTTAATAAATGGGTGGGTAGCGTCTTAGCGTCTATAAAAATAATGATCAATATTTTACTTTTTAGATAAAATGATATCCTATAGAAAATATACCCAGAATATTATACCTATCTAATATTATAATATCCGATTCGTTTCGACGAGGTCTAGTCTACCACGACTCACGTGGAGTGCATTGGATGTAGACTTTTGTATGGAAATGGAAGAAAACTGCATTATTTGTTGCAGACAATCGAAAACGGCCGTGTTGTATTGTTGCACTGTTTTCTGTTGGGAAATAAAAACTATAGCAGGTTAGGCGTATGCCGTGAGATATACGATACCGCACGGGCCACGAGAGGGGGTAGATGGGTTAGTGCCAAGCCTTTCCCCTTCCCATTCCCCTCTTGAAATATAAGTCTTCCCTGTACTCGCATCGCTGTCATTTAGTAATCTCATACAACGTGTAGGTACAACGCACCACGATAAATGGACTACGAAAATACAATAACGGTTAAACACGACCGTATAATATTAGTCTATGAAAACATACAGATAATATATAGATAGTATACAGATGATCATCGGCATAACATAATAGATGGCATATTATGTTTTTTGTATAAAGAAAATAGTTATTAGGTAAACAAGTATTTTAATTTCGATAAGAACGTCTGAGAAGATAATAATATTATTATACTTATGATGTCGGTTTTATTATAAATTATGACGTATGTTTGTGTATTATTTTTTTAAATATAATATTTGCACCACAGCTCAAGACTCGCTCGACCAATTTTTTTCCAATAGAACTAAATACTAACCATACAATTCATGAGAATAAAATCCAAACATTGTCTCATCGAGAGAACACTCTAAAAATATTAACAGCTTATCTCGCTTTTCATTTCAGAACGCTATTATTAAATGACGTGTCAAATAATTACAACGGTTTTTTTTTCAAAGATTCATTAGGCATGTCTTTGTATTAATACAAATGGTTTGTCAAAACCAATGTTTTTTAAATTTGGTTTTATTATTAACATTTTCTGGGGATTATAAGAAACTGTAACACACAAAGAACATTACGAAAAACTATATTCTATCCCAAATAAGAACGATACTGCGTAAAAACCAAAACGCGTAAATTCTGGATGCGCAGGCTCATACAAGAGTAATGCGTTTCGGTTTCTGCGCACTACCGCACTTATATGATATAAGTAATCTTCAATATTTTTAGTCGGTTATGCCCGGAGGGCAATCGATTATTCAATTTTTTTTTTCTATTTTTAGCCATAAGAAAAAATTAATCTTCAACTAATTCAAGAAAAATGTATATTACGTAGTAAATACTAAACGGATCGATAGCACCGTGTCAGCTTAGATCATAGATTAATAATATTAAGAGATGAACTAACATATACTAGCTTGTATGCAAGAGCGAAGTAAAAACTAATATGACCACATAAAGGAAAAAAAAAAGTCTCTATTGACAAATAAAACAACTAGGCATTGTTGTAAATTAATACTAATAAATAGTTAAAACTTATATACCTTATATAAAAATTAATAATAATACATTTAATATATTTTATTAAATTAAAAAAAATATTTTTTCAAAATACTGTTATCATTGATATCTTATCACCACGATATATTGAACGATAATTATTTTCTTCTATCTTGGCAGACTTATTTTAGTCCTACTTTTTGCAACTCATTAAAACTGCTGGATATTTTGAAGACATTTTCAGTAATAGGGTGTTCTCCGGAGCACCTTATTTCCGCCCTACGTGTGCATTTTCCAAGATCCAAAATATAATACAATATTATGTGCCAAAATTAAATTTTTTGACAAAATAAGTGCAGCCGTTTGGACGCCTATAAAGAATATACATATATACACTAATTTTTAAAATACAAGTATTATAAATGGGAATCAAAGCAATTCTTCTTGGATTCTTGTCTTCAATTGAAGAAGTGTTGTTGGGCAAGTGCACAAGAAAAAATCACACGCCGAGATGTTACAGTCGTGCAAAACCACCACACGCGATTCAAGGAATGCATACAGAGGAACGGACACCATCTTACTGACATTATTTTCTTCAGATTTTTTTTTCAGATCCTAATTTCTATTCGCCTACTCTATGAACTTTTAGAAGTAAAGTACAATTATAAATTATTGTAGGTCCTACCCTCGAAAAAATAGAAATCCATCTCTTATTCTGTTATGATTACTTACATTTACAGGATTTGAATTAAGTATAAATATTACAGTTAAACCCCTATTAGTGATTAAAATACATTTTTTATTGATTGAAAAGTTTAATAAATATTTTTGTAAAATATATTATATTATATTATTTTAAAAAATAATTAATAAAATAATGTCTAAAATTGTCCGTCAACCAAAACTTAACTATTTTACAATATTTTAAACTTTATTTAAATAATGTTTCATTTGTTATTCTAATTCAACAAAATACAAATCTTCTTGATATTAAAATTTAGAATTTTTGTTTGAAAAAAAAAATGTGTAGTTATTATTTAAATTTTAACTAAAATACATTTGTATTTTTATAATTATTCGAATTTGTATTTGAATCAAAAATTAAATAATGCCTAGGTATGCCTATGTTTTAAGAGGAATTCTTGAGTTGGGTCTTTAATAAACCGAAGTCCGAACATAACCTAGGCGACATCTCTTTCATTTCCAAACAATAATTAAGCCTCAGGTAAATAATGGTATGTAGGTTCAGTTGATTGAAATCGTGTTTGTACTGTGATGCCTCGTATGTATCGTATATAGGGCACCAGCAGCCGCTCAGTGACCGGTATCTTTGGGTATAGGTAGGTACTATGCCATTTGAAAAATAATATATTTTTGTTTATCTCTTCCTTTCGCTTTCGTTCGGTATAGAGTACAGTATATTCAGCTGAGCGTACCTATCATATTATAATGATCGTTCTGGTGGCATTGGGTCGTTTACTCGTTTTATCGTGCACGTACACTTGGCGGAGAGGAGGCTGGATAAGGTACGCAGTGGTACGTAATGTTTCCTAAAACACTGTTAAATATTCCATATTATACGATCCGTCAACTCGAACGATCATAACATGTTAATAAATAATACTGAACGGGGCGATAACGATAGTGTAATAATTGTTGTACTTTTAACGTCTACATAATAATAATAATAATTGCACAATAAAATTTACTACCGTGCCGCGATAAAGTCGCTGCACACGTTATTGTTTTGCCGTATGGTACACAGACGTTGTGTGTACGAGCACGGTAAGGAGTTCGCCGGTGGCAGCACTGTGGACGCATAATTATCGTGCGCTAGCCTCGGCGGAGGGCCCGAAACCGGCGGCCGTCGTTCGGTTCGGTTATTAAACATTTGGTTGCCGCGTTGTGAGGTTCCGACCGTACGCGTCAGTCTCGCCAGCGTTCACCCCGCGCTTCACCGCTCAGCCATCACCCGTATACACGGCAAACGATCCACTGAAAATGGCGTCGGCCGTTCCGTGACCGAGCAGCCGTCCGCCCGAACAACCCTACAGCGCCTCGTCATCCATGTTGTGAGTACCGTTTTTATTTGTTTTTGCATTGTGTTTGGCGACGTTTTTCCCTATCGGCACGTCGAAAATATTCGATGTGAATAGTTATTATTTTATTTTATACGTTTGTCGTTTCCCGGGAAATCTGATGCGGCGACCACAGGGCACATCACCGCGGCCGCGCGCCGTGCGTAAGCCGTACCGTCGTCGGTCGCATATGATTAATACACGTCCGCCGTACGACGGTCCCGGTCATGCGCACTGGTCGCCAGCCTTTTACGGCGACGGCACGTTGTCCGTTCCGATCAGCTGGAATTTAAAGCGCACATTCATAATACACTTAGAAGAATAATTATTATTACTTATTATAATATTATATTAACTTGGTATATCCGTAAAAAAAATCATAAAATATTTTACTGGTTAAAGATGTTTTTTTTTATGTTTATTGATTATTATCATTGCGACAATACTCATATAGCAACTATAGGCTTAAAATAATAACGGTCATTTATAAATGTTTAAGAAAATATCGCTTTTGCTATTGTTACGATATTATTATTATGAACCTAATTTATTTATCATCAAGTTATATTTACGGCACGCGTAAGTCCAGTAGTAGGTATTATGTTATGGTTGATAGTAGTTATGTTTATTGTAATATAAAACTTGACGATCGTTTCACCCTCACTGTTTTCCTCACTGATTTCAAAAAATATTTGAGACGCGATCGCCGATCGAAACTAACTCGACGGCATTTCATCTTCTTAAAATCCATTTTGTTTTCTTCCGGCTCGACCTTGTCCATGCGATTTTCACCAATCGAAGAGCAGCAAATGACTAGAATAGTTTTACACTTCCCAAACGCCTCTCGTAATAAATAAAAGATTAAACAACACATAATTTTTGAAAATAAATTTTCGACCGGCGGACGGATATATTGTTTTATTTAAAAGCCCGTCCGCCCGATTCTTATTAATACTACGTGCAATAATAACAATAATACTGTATACATTTATCTTATTACTTATGATATGCTAATAAGCCGTGTATTATTGTAAACACACGGTCGTTATGAAATGCGTGGGAAAATAGGCTTTGTTCACTCGCTGAGTTCTCGATAGTTTTCATTGGTATTTATAGTAAATAGTTATATTTATAATTAATTACTATTATAATTAATAGTAATTTAATAAAATTGAATCAATATTAATCATCGGGGCAAATTTCTTAGTTTTAATTAATCTGAGACGGCTTTTTTAATTTCGCACACTTAGCAGATTCAAAGTTCTTAAGGGTGGGTTTATTTATTGGCAAATTTATAAAAGTGGTTTTATTTTTTTGAATTCGGACGCTCTCCAATTTCAAATCTATCAGGATATCGTTTCCTTATGAGATATCGAGTTCAACCGAAACCTAAATATTAAATAAAAAAGTCGCGGCATAAAAATAAGGTGATGACTAGTAAGGCGAGGGTTGTATTATGCGTGAGTATCAAAATAATTTAAAAGAAAAAGTCTCTATGCAGATCTTTAAAGAAAAAACTATTGTTCCACTAGTGTTTGCGCGATTTTTACGAGCATGGGTTCTTTTATCATTATTTTTTTAAAATACCTTTAGTAAACAATTTTTGGTCTATTGACTGTTTTTATTATGAAGAAAAAAATCTATCCCATACAGTTAAAAAAATATCGTAAAATAAGACAAAAAAAAATTGTAATTTTAAATTAAAGCTTTCAACGGAGTCTAAAAAACACTGGGTTCGTGGTAAGTTTTCGTTGACCCATTAAGAGTAATTTTTTTAATTTTTGTCGACATTTAATTTTATAAAATGGTAGTTGCAACGTTTTTATTATTAGCTGTGTTTTTTTTTAACCACAAACTGTATTCACAGCGGACTGCTTCTAAATCATTCCGCTAATGGCCGGTTAATTAATTAATTTTTTAATCGAATGGCTTAGATAACATAATATCACATTAAATAAACGCTTTGATGCGAATCTGTAGATGGTAGAAGTACAAAAATCGATAAAAGTATTGTTAAAGCTAGAATATCCATATAATTATATTTTGGATATTAGGATATACCATTAGTGTTGATCGTCTCCAGTCTATTATGAATTGGTTCTGTTGTTACTTATATATCATATTTACTAATTTAATGAAAATATATTTAAATCGAAATAGACTGTTGATTCACACATACTTAGAAATGTATACGTGTCAAAGTGTTATTTTCCCCTTTTTCGGGGGTTTTCCTTAGTAAAAAAAAAAAAATAGACTAATTTTTAAGAAAATCGTATAATATGTTATAGCTCCACTCAATAACTACCTTTAGTTTACAGAACCTAGACACTTCATTTACCTAACACTTCGTTCGATAAAGTTTCTACCCCTTCTAGAGTAAAAGGTTTATGATATTTTTTTGGTATACCCACGATCTATAGTCTTGCTACATTAAGAAATCGGCCAACGGTTTAAAAGATATCGCGAGTCCAGACACACACACGAAAGAATAAATAATAAATAAATAAAAATACACAGAAAAAACAACATAATTAAAAAAAAAGAATTAATAAAAAAAGAAAAAGCTACACTTGTGGTAATTATATAGTAAAGAAATAAAATAATTGAATATTTAAATAAACCCTTAACCATTAAAATTATACTCTAAAGCGTATTTCGGCAGCAATGTGTTACCATCATCAGCGCATACAACAGACTGAGAAAAACACATGATTATAAAAACAAAAACAATACATAGCTAAAAAAGGCTTTTGGTTCTTTAGGTAAACACAAGCAATCTTGAAACAAAATATACTGTCGTCATCGAATTGCGACGTGGTAGAAAACATTCTAACATTCATTCATTTTTTTTTACATAACTTGGTAGTTTATATTCTCATCTTATAGATATTTTAGTTTTTTTACCTGTAGGCGATATTTTTAACAAAAATCTTTAAACTACCTAGATATTTACCGCAAATTTAAGTACCTCGTCACAGTTTTATTTTTAGACAAAATTTAACGCTGTATTAGAACTAATGGCCGGCTAACTGCTGCTGTCTACCTCCTATTAATCATGAGTTGCATGTTTTTGTAACGTTTTATCAAAAAGCGGACAGTAATGTACTGTTAAGAAATACTTGAAGACACTAAGTAGTGTTCGTATTTATATTGATTTGTTCCTCACTAATCTTTTAGTATTTTCGCCAACTTGGTAGTTCTAACTTGTAACCCGGACGACAAGACGTGTAATATTACGAGCGATATTAAAGGACCTAAATAAGTCCAAGATTTAACAGTATAATTTAATTAAGATATCTCAAGTACACTAATGAAAGCGCAAATATAATTATTTGACAAAACGACAGAGCACCGAGAACAGAAATTGTCACTTTTATAATGATAATAATATTATTAAACCAGAGGGGGTTGTTTGGGTGAGATGTATGGGTTGCTGAACTTGCTTCGTGGCTACGTTTAAAGTACATATTACAACTGCGTGAGGGTCAAAGCGGTTTTGGTATCGCTGGAATAGTATTAATTTTTGGCCATTAGCAGTGTACCAACTTAGTTGCCTTTGGGTTATTGCATTGATCCGGCCGCGTGTTTGGTAATAAACGTTGGCTACCGTTTCCTCGCACAATAGTTTCATACTATTGTTGTTATTATATATTTAATTATATTGAAATATCCTGTATTGTATAGTAAATATTATATTATTTTAAAAATTTTTATTTGGTAACATTAATTATTAGAATATTAATTTATAGTATTACGCTATATGCAAGGCACTTAATGTGTGTAAAACGGAATACGTACATAATATGTTAATATTAGCGACATTGGCGTATAACGTTCGTTTCGAGGGCCTTCGTCCAATTATTCATATGGAATGCATTCATCGTTAAACATTTTTGCAGTGTCGTAAGAAACTCCTATAAATATTTCTGTGGCTTGGGTCTAAAAGGGCCAATCTCACTTTTTGCAACTTTCGCAAAATGAGCTTTAAAGTTTTTATTTTCCATTAGGCTCTATGTTATTTTTTTTTACCAAACTCTTCACGAGTAATTCATTTTTTGGCCTCGGAGTGTGATTTTTTCACAGTATATAAAGGATGTTTCAATTTTTCCATTTAGCGGACTAACTCGTTTATGCCCAAAATTGACATTGGCCCTTTTAGACCCAAGCTACAGATTTGTATAATGGAATTTGAACTTTTCGCTTCATCTGTACCTTACGACACACATATACAAAAATAAATGGCTGTACTGCTCATTTAACGATATTTGGTTAGGTTTAGTTACTTAATGTGAGTATGTCAATAAATATTAAGTAACAAATAACGATATTTCAATGCTTTTTTAATAGTTATTATCTATATTGTATTACTTTTTAATGATAAGCATGCTAACGGACGTATTATAATATTGATTCTGTCATTCACACAATGTAAGATATAAGAGACAATTTAATGTTGACATATATTGATATATGTCAACAAAATACTTTGATTTTTTAAACACAGTTTTGGCCAGGTTAGGTTATGACTCACACCCTTTGAATGATTTTTCAGTGGTTTTTCGGATCTATCTTTTAGATCATCATATAATAATTCTATTATAGTTTTGTATTTCAGAAAATAAAATGGTGAAGTTTTTTTTTTGAAGTAAAATAAAGTTAAAGTTTAGTTTTTATTTTTTCTGTGATTAGTGTATACTTTACACAGTGTATAATTTGAATAAATGTTCGTCAGTAAATGCGTACCACGCGCGCCTTAGTTGTACATTTTTATTGACTACTGGATTCAGTGGAATACTTAAAAATTATTTCATATGTTAGGTTTACTTAATTATATTGTAGTAGTTTCCTAGAGAAATCACCGCGACCGGCCGCGCGAGATATAATCTTAAACACGAGGGTCAAATACCATACCTGGAATTGGTAGCTCAGATTACAATAGTGACTTTTTCAAAATATTTTTTATTTTTCTAATACTTTCATTTTTATATGTTTACAAAATAGTCGCATAATAATAATACGCTTAAATTTGTTTTCCTTGACCCTGAGGGGATTCCCCTCCCTTGCCTTAAAGCACGCTTCTGGCGACTGTTATTTGATTGTGTTCAATTACTTTAGTGCAAGTTCCGATTAGTTCGGCATAACTCTTAAGTTATTTAGTTTTACTGGAAACCACTTTACTACTTTATTCTCAAGAGTTATGTTGTCGCTTAACAGTATTACTATTAATTTATAAACCTTAAATAGGAAGTATACGTTAGACGTTGTGTTAACCTATTACTGTAAAAGAATGAACCATTCTCTTGTATTAGTTTTTCATTAGTGCATACAACCATCGTTTATTAAATACATATTTATCTATAATATATTATAAACGAATAATGTGCGGTATATGGGTACTTTTGTTGTCTTCTTTTTATACTGCTTGGCCTTTTCCGATTGTAAATCTATTTGAGTCTTGGAGGTTTACATTTAGAGACGTTTGATTTTACCTTAATTACTTAATTAATCCTTCATTTAACTAGACATTCGATTTAAGCTAGTAACGGTTTCCCGCTAACCCACTGTAATGCGAAACCGGCATAGTATTTGCTATTATGTTAATATCAAGCCCACATAATAATGTTAGCTAATAAAATGGTGCTTGAACGTAGTCTTGACACGTACATCGCAATTCTATCCCTCCAAAGACTCGACACCGTTGTTTTTGATGACGTGACGCGAGTGAAGACAAATACTTAACAACCGTGCAATTTTTTTTTTTTATTATTAAAGTGCAGTATATAAACGTATCATAGGCGCCCCACAAAGTCGGATTGTTATTTCATGTAAATGTTCTTCGAGATTATTTAGCTTTCGATTAAAAAAAAAAAATCGAATTTTGATCTGAAAACGACACTCATGTGTCATGGGAAGTTTTACTGACGTTCAGTGCTGCTTCCCATGACAAAATGAAAAAGTACGTCAGGAACTTGTGTTACACATTTTCACGACGTGGCTGCTACTGTAGTGAAAAATACACGGCCGCTCTAGAACGGTGCCAGTCATTTTACGGTTATCACTAGTCTCTAGCATACGTTTTTATTTCTTCGTACTGCTCTCATGCGAAGTCGACCAAAACGAAACAATTGACGTCGCAGATCATATACTACGATTCTTATTTCTTATACTGTGATGTGATAGGATCTGTAAAATATTTTCCAACATACTGTCTAAAATAAATCTTGATCGTAGCACCTATTATAACGTCTTAGGTACCGAAGCCAGAGTATCTACTGGTCTTCACCTATCATTTGCTGTTAGATTTCTTCTTTCTTTATGTAATCTATATTATACTCTGATGACACGTGACGACCGAACGTTCTGTTTTGTTGTACATACGAAATAAAGTAGATCTTTACAGTCTTTAGTCTAAGGTCTGTATGAAGTGTGTAGTATCTGTAATATCTCATGCTCAAGCAGCAGTTTTCTATAATGTTTGTAAGATTACTTACTACACAAATCTATGTCGTCAGTAGATTTTAATTTTACGTTTGATTTAATTTATTTTTAAACAATACAGTATCACGAAATTTATGCTGATCACGTATGGAACTTAAATAATCTTGGATGCTCTTGATGCATTAGAGGTGAAGTATTAAGGGTTAATAAGACTTCAGAATTCAGTTTTAGGGGATTTCGGTTGTATAATTTATACTATTTGAAATATTAACGACAAATGTGTCTAAATTTATTGATTGTTAGTATGACAGACAAGATCATAATAATTGATGGTTGGAATATTATAATCTCCACCAATTATAAAGTTACTTTGTATTGTATTAAAGTAATCATTCAAAAGTTAGTTTGTTATTCTGTTTGAAAGGGGAATATATTAGCTGCAGTAGAGACGGTATGTTATTTAATTTTATACGTATAGTACATGATTACCAATAGTCTATAGAAAGATGGAAGGAGCAGGAATTCAATAGGGGATTTTATAAACATGGTTATTAAGTAGTGGCTACGCCGCGCCACCGTGAGCAGTATGGTCGGGGTGGTTAGTATAATGTCCATACATTTAGAATGTGATGTTGTTTGAAGTTTATTAATATCGTTTTTAAACCGTTGGCATTAAATTGTAAAATGAATAATGAATTGTTAGTTAATGTATGGTTATGGTTAGTTATTTTTGTTGTTAATTAAACTAGATATTACTTTTGTGAGTAATGCAATTAAAGGATAAATAAATGATTTAAAGTTACGCTTAAGGAATTTTGGATTTTGACGCTTAGATAATGGGTGCCTTTTGCCGTGGTTCGATTTGATATGGTCATATTCTTGACAATTTACACACTTATTGCTTTGTATTTATCTATAGGCTCTATATTCACGAAAATAGCGTTAATAGATGGCTTATTCGCTTTATGGAGCAAATTTGCGACTTGTCTTAATTTCAGAGGCGTATTTATAGCTCTTTGTATTGTTTCTATCGATGTAGAGGGGTGTAGATTATGGATTGGGTTATTTTCTTTGGTAGGTATCAATGTATGATATTATTCAGCCTTCTCTTCTTATAGTTCTGTTGGATTCGGAGTCTTTAGTTTGAATTTTTAAACGATCAAATGTCGATTTACATACGAAATTGCCGACACTAATTAGTTCAATATGTGCAGTACAAAGCTCAAGACAATTGCTCAATCGTATATAAGATATATATAGAATATGTCATCATCGTCCTGCATATTTTTAATTGTTCATTTAGACTAAGTATTTTGTAGCGATGAGGAGTGAAAAAGTTGTCTTTTTGTTGTTGACAAGTAGGAGAGTGTGTATCTAAATTTGATGAGCCAGAGCGATGTCTTTAATTGATTGAGATTTTGGTCCATTCGTCTGTTGAATTATTTAATTGTATTGGAGAGATCGGTTTATTAGTAGGCGGCTAGTCGGATTAGTTGTATTATTGTTAGCAGTTTTGTTTATTATGTTAGTATGCATGATTGTATAATCATGTATAGTAGGTGATTAAGGTAACGTACATGGTGTAATACCGCAATAACCGGTACCTGCTCGACAACGGCATATTGTGGCGTAGACGAATTATTTCCGTGAGTAGATAGCGGACGTCTGTATCTGGTAGGTATTATATTATATTAAGATGTACACTTCGAACTGAAGGATTTTACTCCTTAGTTAGGACTTAGGAGAACACTGTTTCTTTGTTTTTGAAAATAAAAATTCCATCAACTCTTAAACGTAACATAACTTTTATATTAATTATTTTAACGCTTATTATTTGTATGTAATAAAATGTGTAGACTATGTTTTATTTTTATTATATGTTGTAGTTCAGTTTTGTCTTGGTGTCTTAATAAGTGAATATATTGTTTTTGATTTATTTCGCATTGAACGTAGCATTAACCTAATTGGACAGCAAACAATGTTCTTTGTAGATCTTCCTCATGTTCTTCTTCTATCGAAGGTTGGAAATCATCATGGCTATATGTTTTTTGTCCTTGGCTGCACTGAATAGTTCCTTAGTGTTGTAATGGAACCACTCTCTTAGATTTTGCAGCCAGCTCGTTCTAGGTCTTCCCCTGCTCCTCTTTCCGCAAATCTTTCCTTGTATTATGAGTTGCAAAAGCTGATATTTTTCACCCTTAAGCATACGTCATTGTAGGTATTCTACAATTATTATTGTCTTATATTTTAGTAATACTTTTGCGATTAAAACTGTACGTACGTCTTTTACGATTTTTTCCTGTGTTTCGTATTTAAAATCTTTGAATTATACAATATTATATTTTAAGTAAATTATTTTTCTCTATTACTTTATTTACTACTGTATTTGATTATTTCGCTATTTCGTTGACTTCGGTCATCGACTAATACTACGACTGTTTTTATCACTTGGCCATCTTAAATGTACCCTACTTAAGAACATTTTTTATTACTGTTGTTTTATTTAACAACGGATTAAATAAATGCCGTTTGTTTAGACATGTTTCAATTTAATCAAAGCTTTGTATCCTGAATCGTTAAGAGATAAACCTATGAATAAAATATCATTCTTAATATATTTCCATAAAAAAAATAGAAAAAGTATATTGGAATACTGTATTTTTAGTTTTTGTTGTTAGTTCTTATCTTCTGAAAGCTTTAAAACTGTCCTTGTTGATTTATTTATGGTTATGGTTTGAAAACATGTCCACCTTCCCGAACTGATTTTATCTTTTTATTTTCTTTTTTCTTTTTACCATTTTAAACCGGGTTATGTATTAGTCGTGTTTGTTTGTATTAAAGCTGACAACGATAAGAAGCGTTTAAGAAAAGCCTAAGCCTCTTAAGCCATCAAATGTCGTATAATTTAAACCGTCACTAGATACGACCAGTCGTTAAAGGAAAGATCCGTCATGACGTAAAGCATTATTGATGGGTATACTTATTCAGATACATTGCCTGTTGTCTGTTAGTATTCTTTTTGTAGATCTTGTTTTTTAAGTGTAAAACATTTTAATTTGTTTTTCATTCCTGCTAATGCCCGGTACGCGATGTTTAGTACTAATCATTAGTATTTTTCAGTTGTAGAAGCTACTTTACATTAGTAAATAAAAGGAAGTTCTCACTTCTATTCACTCTCGCACTCCAGGTTTCACTAATGCTTAGTACTATATTTTTTACCTGTATACACCCGAGGTTGTAAATTGTTTTTTGTTTGTATAGACTGTCGGTAAGGGACCGGCTTTGTAAGATCACTTATAATAATTATAATAGAGTTATCAAATTAAAAAACAAAATGACAATGTTTGTCAACAGTATAAGTAGTAAAAACATTATTAACATGATTTGACAGAACGGTTTTAGTTGAAACCTATAGGCTTGCTCTATGGTAAAGAACAGTTGCGTTTTAATTTATGTAGCTTCTTAATTGCATAGGTACTAATATTAATAATTCTGATTAACGATTCGCCTGCTTTATGCGGCCAGCTAAAGAACTCGTCTAATTGTGATGCAGTAAAATTATTGCGAAATTATTATTAAATTATTTTATTATTTCATATCGATTTGATATTATAGTCGTAAACGTATTTAAAATAATTTATTTTATTTCAAACTTACCATGGTTTTCGAGTTTATTCACATGTTTATAATTATTATTCCAAGTATAAATACTCGATCTGTTGGCGACCAAATTGCTTGCCAGTTTCTTTTTAACTTGTGTCATTATGCACTTCAGTTGAACATTGTATGCTAAACTGTTGGAGCAGATGGATGTTCAATTAGAAGGCAATCGACTTAAACAAATATTTAAATTGAAACTTAATTTTAAATTTGATGACAAAATATAACATTGATCGAAAGATCATCGTGGGTTTTACTTTTTTGTTATTCCCCCGACAAATTATGTTTATTGACCACATTGAAGTAGGTTAGGAAATATGTTTTTAATTTTTCATCACTATTTTTAGTGTCATATGTTCTTAGATATAGGTACCAATACAATTTTTAATTATAATATTAAAAAAACTAACTAATGTCAACATAATGTTAAAGAATTATATTAAATATTATTACTATCCACTATTTCTTTGGTAATTAATTCATAAGTGAGAACTGATAATTTTTAAAACTGCTTCTCAGTTAAAACTAATATTTTGCCAATATTAGTTCAAAATTTGTTGTTTAGTTAGAAATTTTTAAATTAATACCAAGTAAATGTTATATTAGTAATACTTTATTTATGGTAAATAATTTAAATGTCCGTTTTTAACATTTCAAAAGAATCATGTGTGTTTTAAAACTAGATTAAAAACAATGAACATTAAATTATTTCTGTTTTACAGGTTAATTATGGCGACCAAAGCTGAGGCTGAAAATGAGTCTGAGGATTTTCCTCCGAGTGAAAATTGTGATTTGAAGGCAGTATGTAAAAACCTTCAGTTTTCTGATGACCAATTAAAAATTCAACCAACTCGAAAGAGATGTGTTAGCACATCAAATTTAATAAATTTGTCTCCAAAAAAAAAGAAAAAAGAAGCTCATAATATAAAACCACCTAATAAATTTTTACTTGGTGGTAACATTTCAGATCCACTTAATTTAAATAGCCTACAAGATGAAGATGTCAACAGGTATAACATAAGTTTATAATTAATAATTTTACGGCTCAAAAATATTAACGTCATTTTATATATAAATTTAGAGCAATGAATAAGACTCCAAAATCATCACCTTTGCATTCGAACAAAGTCAACATTAAAAAAGACCAAGTAGATGTTTTGATTCCGCGTAACCTGGCTGATCCTCTTGAACTGAGTACATGTGTTGAAGCTAAGCAAGTCAACTGTTTTGATAATTTACTAACACTGAAAAGACGGACTCCTCAAAAGCGCAAGACCAAGAAACAAACAACAAAATTGTTATCTGATTGTAGTTTGTTAATCGAAAATACTCCAGTACCCGAGTGAGTAATAAAACATAATTTATTTCATATATTCAATTTAATGTACTATTTATAGATTGTTTACTATTGTATATATAAGTCATAAATAAAAAAACATTATGCAATTTCTTAGTTAGCATATTCTCACTTATATATATATATATAAATATTTATTTTTATATCACACAAATGTTCAATAACAATTAACAGCACATTAAATGAATATTTTCTATTATTTTTTAATAGTATATGTTTATGTATGATAAATGTTACAGTATTAAATTACAATTGAAACTTAAATTAATTAAATTAACCATTTTTTTAGTGATGAACCAGATGAGTGTGATGGTTCAGGTGAAGATATTATTTATCCTCTGATTAAAATACCAAAAACAGACACTTCAGGAAACTGGCCATTATGCAAGCCTGAGAATAATAATGTAGTTGCACCCTCAGTAGTGGAAAACATTATTGAAGAAATCATTCAAAAAGTGCAAAAAGAGGAGACTGAAGATAATAGTTGCAGTACACAACCGATCTGCCAAAAAAAAATTAGTAATTTAGCTGTTCCAAAAATCATTGTTCAAGAGGTTCAAGAGGAGGTAACTATACCAGAACCTAACCAGAGCCTATCACCTTTACCTGTTAAAAGTGTTAAAGATGATAAAGAAACTCAAAAGCAGCTCGAAAAAATTGACCCCCAGAGCAGTGTAGCAAGTCCTGTCGCTGTGCAGGCTTCTTCATCGGATAAGTCTGCCATCAAGACGCCGTTATCCACCAAACCATCAACTAAACCGAAAAATAAGGTTAATAAGAATGAGCCCAAATTTAAAGAAAAAAACGCTGCATTTAAATATGGAAATTACAACAGGTAAGAACCGCCTATACATTTGTCAAGTGTATTATGTATATTTATCTTAAAATACCATGTGTTAACGTAGTTAGAAAAAAGAAATGTCCACAATCAGAATGTCTGTTTATACACCATTTTCATCATGGTGCAACTATTAAAATTATAGAATGACTCGACTTACTTATTTAAACTTTAAAAACAAATTATTGCTGACGATCATTGTCATCGCGAACGCTCGCAGAATTATCGTCTTTCGTGTGGCGAATATAGACTGTTGTAGACGATGAACTCCGAGTTTTGTGAGAATCTAAGCAATAGGTAATAAGAACATTCTTTATCCCTTTGACTGTCACATTTACCAACAACCATCGGGAAACGCTGAGTAAAAATAATTGTCATAATTTACGATTAAATATCTCCTACACGACTCGTAAAGTATAGCGATTGAAGATTTATGGACCGGCCTAAGAATTTTCATTTATCTATTCATATAAAAAATGTGTAAAATATAATCAATCTACTTATTTTTAAAAAGAATACATTTGTTTTAATTATAACTTAAGACAACATTTTAAAGCATATAACTGCATGTTGTTTTAATTATTGGTTTCACGTTGCATTCTAAGATTATTATGATTTGTTTCACAATTTTTAAAATTTTTTTTTTTTTTGGGGGGTCTTAAAGGCTTTAATATTGGGTAAGTCTTAATAAGAAATTATAGTCATGTACATTTCTAGCAGTCTTGAGAAGTAAAATACAAATACAGCTCTTTACAGTAACAAAATAAAAATGTAATCATTTTTTTTAAATAATGTAATTTAATTATTTGTTATTAGTAATTTTTCAGTTGTAATGCAGTATATATATTTATTTTTAAATTAATACAACTAAAATTCTATTGAATATCTTTAATTTTTTTTCTTTAATGAAATTACCTATAAACATAAATGGCTCGTACTTAAAGTAATTTAACCTAATAGCCTACAATTATTTATAAAAATTATTACAAAACCTTAATGGTAGTTATAAAAGTATCCTCTTTACTATATTAATAAGTAGAGTTACACTATAGTTGAAAATCGAAATTAATATTTTGCGAAAAATTGCTTATCTTTTACTCATTAGAAATGGGCGGAATTACTATATTTAAGTTAGTAGTTTTCAATGCATTATTTCCCATACCTAGTTCTTATAATTTTTTATTGATATTGGCTATGTGCTAATCACTAGCTCAGGGGTTATTGGAAACACGTGAAAAAGTTTGTTGTTACCTACTAAAACAACTTTTATTCACTTTCACTATTAATGATAACACAAAATATTGCTTGTATTCTTATTAAATTAATTTTTTATGCTGAATTTTTTTCTTTTTAGATATTATGGTTATCGTAATACAGAAGACGGAGACAATCGACTAAAAGTATTGGCAGCAAGAATGGACTTGTTTTATGGCAAGGATGTGTTGGATATTGGCTGCAATATCGGTCATGTAACGTTCAGTGTGGCCAGAGATTTTGGTGCTCGATCAGTGGTCGGAATGGACATTGATCGTAAACTAATAAATATTGCACGCAAAAATGTTCAACATTACATCAGTAATACTTCAAATCATTCAATGCGGTTGGCGTCAAATTACAGTAATACGTCAGACAAAAATCGGATAAATGACATAATACAGTCATTTCCTATGTCCATGCCAATATTGTATGGTCCCATAAATTTACCTGGAACGCAGAGTTCCGGAAAGTTTCCATTTAACGTATCATTCATACAGGTAAGGAACAACATAAAATTTAATTGTAATTATGCAAACAAACGTACCTCATATACTGCAAACTAGAGTTTTTGTTCAGTTTAGTGAATTTGTGTATTTGTATGTGTACGATGGGTTCGTTTAGTTCCAACCATTCTCAGATAAAAGTATTTTCGTGTACACGTGAAATAAGAAGTTCTACTCAAATTAATCACTTAATATATCGTTCTAGGGAAACTATGTACTTGAGTCTGATGTCATGTTGGCGATGGAAACGTGTCAGTTTGACGTCATCCTTTGCCTGAGCATAACCAAATGGATCCATTTGAATTGGGGAGATGACGGTCTAAAACGGGCTTTTAAACGTATGTTTGCACAACTCAGGCCTGGCGGCATACTAGTCTTAGAACCTCAGTCATGGAAGTCATATGGTCGCAAGAAAACCCTGACAGTAAGTCACACTTAACATTACAGATTATCAAAAAATATTGTCAATTTATAAATATATGTGTTTTAGGAAACAATTTGGCGAAACTATAAGACTATAGAGCTGAGACCTCCGATGTTTACTGAATACTTGTTGACCGATGTGGGTTTTTCTCATTGTGAGACGCTCACAATGCCTTATAATCCATCAAAGGGATTTCAACGTCCGCTCAAATTATATAGGAAACCTACTAATATTGTTTTAGCTGCTAAGAAGAATGACATGCCAAAGTGTACTACTGTAATCGGACCAAGTGACACCACCAATGAACATAGAATTTGACACTCACCTAATTTTTGATATAAATGTATTATATTTATAACTTATAATATAATTTATAGTTTTCTTAGTTTTTAACTTTTATTACGCCGTTATTATTAGTAAAGTTGTACTGTCTTCAACTCGGACCATGTGTATTCATTAATAAATATTACCAATTTGTTGTTAAATGTTTTTCGCTTGTACAAAATATGATAATGATAATAATTATGCTATATTATAGTACAAATTATATTTATAGTACAATTTGTGAGATGAAGAGGAATATATTATATATATTTTTTTATTGGCAACGCGTGTAATGTGTGTACATTATACACATGCATGTGATAATATTTTTTAAATGATTTTATCTATTTTTGCCCTTGTATTTGCTCTTATTTATCTATTCTAATTAGTTAGTTATTATAATCTTACTACAGTCTGTCATTTTGTTGTAAACATCCACATTGCTTTTACATACAACATATTATTTTTTAAACAAAAATGCACTATAAGTAAAATTTTAACATGCACGATGATAATACAATTATTTTATTATTTATTTTTATTTAAACCTATTTTAATAACATGCAATGGCTCTTGTAAAATATACAATATTTTTTATTGTTTATAATATTGTTTTTTTTTCAAACATATAGATATGGTAGAAAAATTCTGATACAGCCAATAATAGTTATGTACTTTGGTTCTTAAAAGTATAAAAGTAAAATATACAGCATTATTAGCAAATTAGTACCTAAAATGAATATTTGACTTCTGTGTGAGGAGGAATTTATCCTTTCTTTTGTAGGCTACATATATATGAATACACCCGGTTGAGTGATGTTTTCTCATCACATCATATAAACCTTGAAGTATAAAAGTTAGAACTACAAAGTACAGTAAAAAATTAACACAGTAGGAAATTAACAAAGTGCAGGCAAGATACTATAGTCCTTTTGAACCCTCGTCAAACGCTTTGATACAATTTTACAGTATTCGTAAATTCGCATCGAAATTATAGTTTTTGAATCAGTATTTATACTACCTTACAAACTACGTGGATGTTAATCTCACTATGCTGAGCTTAAACGTAATTTTACAACCACATGATAGACAGAGCTGGATAGGCTAAATTTGTATCACCGGAAAAATATACAAAAAGGATCCAAACTTATGAGTACACGGAACGACTGAAATACTTTTTTTTTTGTCGAACCTTAGGAAATATAATTATAAGTTAAAATAAATATAAAAAGTATAAATCCTATAATTATAACCTATATTAACATACATTTTTATGAATAATACTTTAAGTAATAAAATTACATATATTAGTAGTTTTTTTACCTTTATATTTTACTTACAAATTACTAAATATTTACCTCTTTAGTATTTTCCAGAGCTCGATAAACGTTTAACACTTGAATAGTAACACAGATATTTTATCAACCATTTAATAATAATTTGCTAAACATTTTGATTGGTCGATAAACAGTTTTGGATAATTCATTTTAAAGTTATTAAGTTTAAAATTGATGACGGGTGGTGGGGTGGAGTGTAGTAATATGCACGCATAGCTCTACTGCACTCTATTTCCCATCCTAAATATTTAACTTCAGGTTATCATTAATTTTTAAAATAACACAAACTAAAGTGTCTCCAAAAAAGTGCATTTTATCCTTTATAAATCACCGTAGGTATATAAATATTTTACCGTTATCTCGGTGGCCTATCCGCCTGTGGTGGTAATAAACGCTTCGTTGTAAGTACTAAATAACGACTTGACATTATGTAATAGTATCGAAGCGTTTGACAAGTGATTTGATAATTTTGAATAATTTCTTACTATCTATAATGATAGTTTTACTAGTTGACTTTGGCCGTGCTGGTTTTTCGCTATACTGTTTTCTTCTATCGTGTTGATTTTTAAAATCATTTTTTACTTTTCCACTCTTCAGAAGTAACATTGCTGCTGTTTAGCGGTTTTAAGTTCATAAACATAAACAATAGCTATCTGTACGATTATAAATTACGCATACTTACAGGTTAACATGACTAGAACTCTATCTCTATATAAATAAAATAAATAAACAAATCTTAAAACATCAAAATAATTGCATTTATGACGTGTATAACGTGTTTATTCAATCATAGGTATAGTTGTTAAGTATTCTTTCGTCTCCTTCATAAACTTCGCCAGACAATTGCTCGAATACGTTAATCTTCTGTTCTAATTGTTGTACATGCATGTTGTATTCATTTTCTTGTTTGTGTGTGGGGTCATTGCCCTCTGCTATATGTCTCCCGGCGAAGTGTTCCTCATCAAATTCTTCCAACAACGGACTGAACCCTATAAAATCGTATTTCTGTGCCCATCCGACGTACAAGAATTCCGATTGTCTGGAAATATACAACATTATTTTTTTCTTATATGTTAATAACTTATAAATTATAATATGGAATAAGTAATGAGTATCATTTAGTTTTTAACTAAAAAAAAGACGGTAGTTGAAAATGTGTTTATCGACAAAACAAATTTTTACATCAAAAGTTAGACGGCCATGTGACCCATTAATTCGAATATGGAGTGTGCAGGACAACAAAAAACAATGAGCTGCAACAAATTTATTAAAAATCTAATCTAATAAAATTCTCGGATGGGCGGACCATGGCCCATGTCTAAAGGTCAAGTAGTATCACTAAGATCGTGCCTTGGCAAGAAGCAACGATACAGCGAGGAACAGATAAAATTATAGATGCTCTCAATAAATGTGCGCTACAAGCAAGAATACGATAGAGCAATGACAGAGATAAACGGAACACGTGTAGGTGTTACAAAGATCTTAATCTTAATCAATGAATGCTTAAGAAAAATAAGAAAACAATTTTTAAGTTTTCCTAGTACCTATCATTTTACCACTAGATAATTGTTATAAAGTTACCTCTTTCTTTATTAACTAATGAATAATTGATCATATTTGTATTAAATTGGAAGGAATTTAAGAAATAAATAGATTATTTTAGTATTTAAAAAGCAAAAAAGATTCCCTTACGATTTACGGGAAACGGCTAACGCTCCTGGCCATATGTTGGACTTCATCGCTACACAAGAATCGCGTGGCAAGAACTTCGAGCATTGTTCGCCCTTCCAAGCGTCCGTCATGCCGACAGTACTGTCTTTCGCCAAGTTTATCAACAAGTCTGCCTTGGTATCCAAAGCTTCACCGTCGTAGTCGCTGTACGAGTCCTCGCTCTCTGACATGCCAGACACGCCCTTGGAATCGCCTTCGCCCAAAAACGATTTGGTCGCCATCAGGTAAGCCCATTGTCTTGTGACTCCTTTGCTTCCTATGTTGGACTTGACGTGCACCCAATAGTGTGGTCGCATTAGTTTCGAATTCGCTGCCGGCTTAAAGTCAATGTTCGGCACACAGTTAAAAACGACTATTTGAAAAAAACAAATTCTTTCGTTATAAAAAAAACTCGAGTATGCACTTAGATAATAGGTGTATAGTCGATTAAACAGCTGTAAGGCATAGTTAAGTATTTGAAATGTCAGGTTGTGCATTAAAAATATGTAGATATTTATTGGTTTCTTAAATTGGTCCTTTAAATAGGAATTAGCTATTATCATTTTGTCCAACCCGGCATACTATTAAGTTATTCACGCAATATATACTTACACAATTTAAATATAATAATATCAAAAATAAATTAATCTATAATTTTTAAAACATATTTCAACCGGATAAATGAGAATATTATGAATATCGTGAATATTAATCTGGACAGTGTGTTTTCTGTTAACAAAGAGGAAAATGGCTATTCATTAATGGGTAATATTTGACATAAAATGATCTAGGAGCCGTTTTAAATATGCTAGCTAATTTAAGGGTATATAAATAACAAGTTTTTCTAATTATAAAACTTTTAAAGTGTGTTTTTTTCTATATTTGTGTTATGTCAAGTCACTTTCTTGCGTATCTATTAGACGGATTTCTATTTTTTTAAACAAAGCTTACAACTTTCCGTAAGATTGTGAAACCCAATTTTTAATTTTATAATTTAATAAATTAGATAGATTTATTAGGAAATCTATAAAAGTGTAAACATAATAATGTAATTTAAAACAAAGAGATGTTAAACTTTATAACCAAAATTATAAAAACAATTAAAATCGGTTCGGTAGACAGTAGCTGTAAGATTAGAAATGATATTAACTGATAAAAAAAATGTTTAATGTATGAAAATAACCCCTATATAAATTATGCTATTATAACTACCGTGTTAATGTTAAATATCTATTTAATGTTTATCTAAGAGTAGATATCTAATCGATACATTTGTGAGAATAGGTATAGGTATAGGTAAACAATTTATTTAATAAATTACAGGGTTTTTACTTCTTTTGGCTAACTGGGGCAAAGACTTGAGAAGTGAATAAGGAGTTATGAGTTGATTTCCTTCAACTGAACTGATTTCGCAAAAGTCTTGAGGACATATATGAGTGCTTGACGAAATTCGAGCAATTTGCGCTCGCAAATAGTGGATTTCCAAGCCATTAAACTTAGGATAGGTGTTTATCTACAACAGAATAAGTGGCAAACGCTTTAAAAGGATACACAAATATGGTGTTCTTTTTTATTTTTAGCTTTGACGCTGTCCTGAAAATGTACTACATTAACAGCAAGGAATGGCATTATACTATAGTGATTATAATAGAATATTTAGAGTATTAGATTAGATTAGTGATTTACCTATTTTTATCGAGGTCCACTATTAATTTATAAAAACCACTTTGCTGGTTTCTGCATTTATACAGTTAATAGATTAGTCTACACACTTATTGCCAGCTTTATTTTTAAATTCCTCTACAGTTCTAAACTATCTCACCCATTTTAATGGTCTATTTTTTTCTTATATTGATCCTTTTAAATCTGTTCTCTATTATTTGTATATATTTTAACACAACTCCATAGTTAAGCCTTCCATACTCTTTCATAATTCATTCAACTTAGTCACTTTTGCTCCCTCCCTCCCCTTTAAGATTCTGATGTCAGGTATCTACACTTTTTTCAACTTTCTTATTCAATATTCATGATTTATGATAAATACATTATTGTTATCTTTGTTTTAACCAACTTTCAATAATTTTTTATCATCCGAAAATTGGAACCGAAGAGCCTTTAAATGGTTTATACACTTTTCCACAAAAAAAATCCTACAAATCAATAACCGTTTTTACTTTTACCACACTGTGATTTGTCCTCATTGGTGTGGATTAGTTATTATAAATATAGTTGTTTTTAATTTTACGTACTACTGCATTTAAATTTCCAGATAGAAAATATTTTATTCTTCGAGCTTCGATTACATGGTTTGGTTTGACCGGCGGTAACTCAATCCATTCCCCGTTTAGCTCGTTCGTCACAAAGTATACCTGGCACAATAACACTACTCGTTATTTCGGTTGATAAATTCGAGTAGGAATTACTTTATGTCATTACGGATTTATTGGCGCCGAATCCTTGTATTTCTGGTGGTATCATATTTTTAGCGCCGACTTTGGATACCAGCTCCGATTCGATTGGCATTACAAAAGAACTAAAAGAAAACTGGGTGCTATTCTCTTTTGCATTTTGATATAAAACTTCAGTCACTTTGCTGGAAGCATCGCCTCCAATGTACTCGATGCTAAAGTCTTGTTTACTTCTAGGTGCATCTTTCAACTGAGATAAACTCATCGGTTGTTTTTCAGAATCAAAGCTGTTTGATTTGGGCTCTATTGATTTGCTACTTATAACATTTTCCGCCTTGTAAAAAATATATTACAAGACATAAATAAATTTCTACGAACCGAACAGAACGTTTTACTAATCATTTACGGTGACCTATCTTTACCACCACTAAAACCTATCGCCCGGTAGTCGCCTATCGAAATGTTATTTTACTTTTAAATAAATATATTGGAAAATAGTTGGAGAAGTAGAAATTAAAAGGGAGGAGAGGGGTATTTATCAAACCTAAAAACATATCCATGATTCAATGTCTTTATCAAAAAACCTGGAGCACGAAACAATTTTAGGCATTGGTGGCAATCAGAGGGGGGGGGGGGGCGGCTTTGGATATTGAAAACCTTAAAATTTAAAAATAGTGGGTTTCAAAATATCTACATTTATTTTTTAGTGAGAGATTTATTAAAATAAAAACAAATGTAGCACTAATTTGAAGTATTAAGGTTTAAAGGACCCCAAGTATATATTAAAATGTTATGTACTGGTCGATAACGAACATTGAGAGAAAAAAGATAAACGATTTTTGCCGAGACATTTTTAAGTGTAATAAAACACTTTATTTTATTGTTAGTAAAACAGTATAGTTATTCTGTATGCTAAAGAATATTATTGTGCTCACCACGGATAACCTGTTGTGTAGTTCGGACTCTGACCACTCGCATTCAATAATGTAGTAATTTTTTTTCACACCAAATATTTTACCCCAATATCTGAAAAATTAATATGAGAATATGATTACTGCAGTAGGGTAAATTGGTTTTAACAATTGTTTTTATCCTTATAACATTTACATCTTAAAACGTCACCTTAGACTTTTGAATTTGTTCAGTTCGGCCATGTGATTCATGGACGTGGATATTATAGACACCTCGTTCTCAGACAGTCCACATCCTGCTTTGTTAAATAGGAAATTTGCTTCCCGTAGGTTTTGTTTAAAACCATTAAACTCGTCGGTGACGGATTCGTTAGCAGTTGTTTTTTTATACTTTGAAAACTTTACTTCTTTGTTGGTTTTTTGGCGTTCGTGCCGCTTTTGTTTTTCTAATTGACTGTTTAACGCACACTGTGATTAAAATAAAAGTTAAAGAAATAAAATTATTATAAAAACATGTTTGAAATAACCGAAAAACCCTTAACCGCAAAAAATAATACACTCTAGCGCTGATGATGGTAACATTGCTGCTGAAAAACACTTATACACTAGAGTGAATTATTTTTTGTGGTTAAGGTTTTTTCTAAAATAACAGTTATTCAAACAAAATAGTTTTATTTTAAAAATACTTTTTATTAAAAGAATACAAAAAAATTATCTTTATTAGAGTGGTCTAAAACTGATCAAGCATTTTCTTTTTTGAAAAGTTTTGCTCTACCGTTCTTTTGAAATGATCAATTATTCATCTTTATTGTATGATAGAAAACAAATTTTAAAAAGGTTTTTTTCTTTATTCTAAGCAAAATATTTACTATATCATATTAATATATATATATTTAAATTTAATTAACTATTATTACATATACTAAAACCAATAAACCTAATCAAAATTATCATAGGACGGTTGATGTTTACGTGATAGTCCGGCTATAATATTAAACTATTTTTACCCAATACAATTTTAGATAGGTGAAAAATTGATCATAGCACGAGTACTTTAATATATTTTTATTCTGAGCAATAAGATTAAAAATTACAATTACTTGGGATGCCTTAAAATAAATTTCTCATATTAAAATTGTACTTTTTTTAATTTTTGAGATGAGTTTTAAAGGCAACGGAAATAGCTATCTTATATATAAAAAAAAAATAAAACGCAGTCACTTTCCAAGGTAACGTTTCAAAGAAGAACGTTAAACATATCTTCTGTAGGGGCTAAAAGGACGATTTGTTTATTGGTTATCTATTGCTCTCTAATAAATAGCCTGTTTCGTTGCTGTTAAGATAAAAGAAGTAAACTCACAAGTTTTTTTGATCAGTCTACAGTTAACATATTTCTTTTTAACCCATTTCCGGCCAAGGATGTATTTATTTTATGGTACGCTTACGCACCATTGGCCAGAAATGGGCTAAACTTAATGCTTATTTAAAATAAGTAAGTAACCTAAAAAAAAATTTCCCGTTTTTAATTCACTCTTACATAAATATTGTATCACTACATAATGAATTCACTGTATATTATAAAGTTAGGTAAATTATATGGGTTCGTCTCATTCTACTTCAACGAGATACCACTTATCAGTGTATTTTGGGTATACGTGACTGCTACATCGGTATCACTAAAGAACAGTTTTAACGGCCGTTAGGTTTCGTTTAAGATTGATAATATTTAATGTTGGATTTAGATAATTACTAATGTTTGGGTACGCTTTCACTGTACTTTGTATAGTTCCAAATTTCTCAGACATCCCATTATGTTAATATTATCCACGAAAACACTTTCAAATCTAGTATTGACCGTTGGGTACGCGAGCTTTAATATGTTGCTGTAGAGCTCAAAATTTTCGACAGGATTAGAAGGCCTCTCGGATAACATTTTGTTCAAAACTGCTTCTAAATGACTATACCTAAATTAAAATATAACATTTTTAAACTAATCAGTTTTATAAAAAATACAATTTTTTCAATCTCAGTGGCATGTTCAGAATTTGAATCTTGGGACCAAGTCTGTAATTAGGCCAAGAGGACATTTGAAATAATCTTATCTTTTTTACCCATTAAGTAAAATCAACTGCCTTTTTTTAGTCACATAATATAAATAATGACTATAGCAAAAAAAAAAATGAAATAATGCTTTAGTCAAGTTAAGTAAAGTTGTTTAAAGTCTTCAAGTAGATAGTGAACCTATTTCACCCATTTACAAACTATCAACAATAATAACAGCCACTTGGATGTATAATTTTTATTTTTAATAATATACGCCAAACGGTTTTTTATAATGGTAATACGAACAATAAAGTGACATTTAAAAATAAAACAGATTCACTAAATAATTAACTAATAATAAATGGACTACTGGTATCAATAAATCAAACTGGATAAAAATAAACACATTAAAAAACGGTTCTAATTTTTTCGCTAAATATGCCAAAGTACATAAATTTATAACATCCAGTGAACAACGCATGCTATGTTTTGACTATCTGCTCAAAAATGATTAAATAAATAATTAAAAATGTATTAGTACCATTAATAAATAAATTAATAAAATAAAATATATTAATATAAACGAAATAAATAAATTAAATGAATACAAATTCAATCATAAAAAATTAATAATATAATTGTTTATCGCAAGAAAAAAGTTCCCTTCTTAGTCTCTAAAATTTCTTTTTGTGCTGTCTTAAGTATACAAAAAACACTTTCTAAATTTGAGTGACATAAATGTAATTGTTTCTAAGTTTAGTGATATAATCATACAGACCGCTGAACGTACTATAGGAAGAACAGCCATTTCATCCCACAAACAAAAAGTCCCTTGGTGGAACCAAGAGATTAAAAAATGTATTAAAGATAAAAACAGAGCACTCAAACAATTCCAAAACTCTAAAACAACTACAGACTACATACAATTAAAAAAACTTAGAGCTAAAACAAGGTTCCTAGTTAAAAGAAGTAAAGCCGATAGCTGGTCTAATTTCACCTCCAACCTAGATTCAGAAATCGTTAGCCATTTTATGTGGAATAAAATACGCTCTCTTCAAGGAAAACAAATAAACACAAATATATTCCTTTCTGACGACACTAATTTAACTACCGATCCAACAATTATTGCAAACGAATTAGCCAAATACTTTGAAGAAAACACTAGTAACAACAACTACAATCCAGAATTTCTAAAAAAACAACGAAACAATAGACGCATCCCCACCTGTTTCAGCCATAAACATTAACGTAGAATATCAAACTTATCTAAACAGTCCTATTACCCTGAACGAATACTACAATGCCCTAAAAAATTGCAAGAGCAAAAGCCCAGGACCAGATGATATCCCCTTCATATTTATACGCAACTTCCCCTCTAACGCTACACAATACCTATTAGAAATCTTTAATTACATTTGGAAAAGCAATTCATTTCTCAGCGCATGGCGCCACAGCATAATCATCCCCCTAAGCAAACCGTATAAAGATAAATTTAAGCCGGAAGGTTACCGTCCAATATCCCTCCTAAATACTATGGGAAAGATACTTGAAAAAATAATTAATAATAGACTAACATGGTACTTTAACAAAATAAACTACCTCACAGCACATCAATATGGTTTTAGAAAATATAGAAGCACACACCATTGCCTTTCCAAAATCCACGCCGAAATACAAAGTGCCTTCGAAGGAAAGCAATCAGTAGGCATGATATGTCTAGATATATCCAAGGCATACGATAGCACATGGCGCCCACATATCATCCATAAACTAAATCACTTATTAAGCTCTGGTAATTTAATGAATTACATATGTAACTTCCTTAAAACAAGAACATTCCAAGTACGTATTGGTAACATCCTATCTGATAAGCTTATCCAAGTAAACGGAGTACCCCAAGGTTCCGTCCTATCTGTCACCTTATTTTTAATAGCTATAAATAACATAGTCGATACTATTCTGCCACCTGTTCATTCCACCCTGTATGCCGACGACTTCAACATTTTTTGTCGAAGCAAAAAAGTATCAACAATCCAATATCACCTCCAAGAAGCGCTCAACCATCTCACAGAATGGACGAAAACCTACGGTTTTTCTTTTTCTCCGTCTAAATCACAAGCAATCATTAAAAAAAAAAAATAGAAAACCATCTGAACTAAATGTCAAACTCGATGGCCAGCAAATAGTCAACTATAAAGTCGTCAAGATCTTTGGGGTATTTTTTGACCAAAAAACATCTTGGGCCTCACATATAAATTATCTTAGAAGCTACACTGTCACGACTAAATATAATGAAAATACTTTCTCACACTTCATGGGGAGCAAACACTGTAACCCTATTTAAGATATACAAATCCTTGATACTTTCCAAACTTGATTATGGGTCATTTCTCTGGTCTAACGCAGCACAGTCAATTCTTAAAAAAATTGACTCAATCCACAACACCGGCATACGAATAGCAATTGGTGCTTTTCGTTCTAGCCCAGTAGCAAGTATCCACAACTTAGGTAACATTCCAACATTAACAATACATAGGAAGATGTCATCATTATTATTAGCAAGCAGACTAGCAAGAACGCCCTCTTTGCTAGATAATCATCAACAAATAATCTTGCTCTGTAAAAGTACACATAATGAAAGCATCCCTTTTGCACACATTATCAAACCTGAAACTACCGATATCCCTCCATGGAAATCAGATTTAAACATTAATACAGATTTAACAACTTACAAAAAAAAGTGTACAGATCCAAAAATGTACAGTCATCTTTTACTACAAACATGTCACCTAGATGAATCAGAAAAAATTTATACGGACGCATCCAAAAACGAAAATGGTGTCGGTATTTCGGTCATTTGGAACGAAAGAAAACATCTTTTTAGACTAGCTAACTTCACATCTATTTACACGGCAGAAGCTATTGCAATATTACAAGCAATACAAATCATTAAAGAAAATAACATAAGGAAATCCACCATCTTTAGTGACTCTCTCAGTGTCATAAAAAACCTGAACAACGTTTATAATCCTTCCGACATAACCACTTTGATTCCTAACCTAATGTACAAACTCCAAAAACAAGGGTTTTTAATTCAAATCATGTGGATCCCAAGTCACTGTAACATAGCTGGCAATGAAATAGCTGATATTGCAGCAAAAGAAGCAATATCATCACAATCGGCGGGAACTCTCAACATTCTTCCTCACAGCGACCTAAAATTGCATATCAAATCGACATATTATCAAGAATGGATTCTGCAATGGAGGTCCTTACATACAAAACTCAATGAAATCAAAAATCACACTTACAAATGGACCCAACCGACCAACTTATCTAGAAAGAATCAAGTCCTCATTACCAGAACGAGAATTGGACACACTCGATTGATGCACGACTTATTAATGTCAAAGTCTGAATCCCCTATCTGCGAAGCATGTGGGGTTCGGCTAACGGTGAAACACATACTTACGGAGTGCACAAAATATCAGACTCAACGAACTGATAACGAAATATCGGATGATCTGTCAGAAACCCTCGGACCTCAACTCGGGGCCATTAACAGGCTTGTTAGTTTTATATCCCAGACCAAATTATGCAGTTGTCTATGAGGGTGTACTGTTTCTGCACAATGTAACCCAATGGCTTTTGCCACCGAGGGAAATAATAATAAAAAAAAAAAAAAAGTATACAAAAAAACGTGTAATTTGAATTTTTGAGTTTTCCTTGGTAAACATCTGTAGTCATCAACTTATTTTTAGCTAAATCTTAAAACATGAAATCATGAATATGTTTTAAGCAGTTCCAATTATCAATCAAGATGCGCAGGATTTTTTTTATTTGATTTAATTTTATAATTTAAATGTAAGACCTCATTTCCTTCTCCTTCACACCTAATCCCTATCTCTATCTGTGAGTTATGGATTATTGTATCCATGGTGTTGTTATAGCGTGGGTGATGATTTACATGGACTGACCCTAGGCTACAAACATGTTTAAATTATTTCTAGAGATTTTATAGTAATCTCATAACAGTATTTTTGTTTTACAACTTTGTTAATTTTAAAGAACTCTGAAAGATGCATTGCAAATCATAGTAAAGTCTCATAGTAATTAGTTGATCACTCATAAGTTTCTTATTCCCCACAAATTCGTGTACTAAATTATATGTGATGTACACTAAGAAAAATACAAATGATTATTGATTTGTATTAATATTAATACAGTATTTGTTAAAATAGGAATAGTTTTGTTAATTTCACAAAACTACTTAGTTGGAACGATGACTTATATTTTTTTAATTGATGAAACAATTGTTAATTTAAACAAAACTCCAATCAATCGATTAGTTTAGGTACAATTTAATATGATAGATGCACAGTGAGTATTATTAAATCAACAATATATTATTTTTAAATCAATAATTAAATAATAATTAATATAGACAGTATATTGTTGAACCGATCACGATTTTTATAGAATTTTCAGAGGGTTTTAGTAATATAGTAGAGTGACATTAGCGACTAGACTGTCTATTAACTATGACAATTGTGTCGTCAAAATGACAAATTGTTTTTAATATGGTTAAACTACACTGAACCAGAAATAGAAATTTATTATCTATTGGTCTACCCTCCAATCGTACCATAATCTATTATTAGTTTTAATTTACATACACGTCTATGTAGTCGTCATCTTTTTTTAAAAGACTCATAGCGTATTGGATGTCCATATCCGGTCTGTTAAGGTATTTGTTATCTTCGACGGTTTTCAAAGAACTGTTCACAGTCGATATTGTAACACTAAGAGGATTGGCAAGTATAGTCGAATGCAGCTCGGAGCTACTTTCCATCGACCGATCAATGCTTATTACTGAAGACGACATAATTTCAAATCAAGCCGTAGGTATATATTATTGTTGAAGATATTTTTTACATAAGATTATTGCACCACATTTTCATTACAAAAAAAAATATTTAAATGCGGCAATTCATTCCTATAAATAAAAAATTGCTATTGATTTCATTCGGTTGTAAATCAGATGTTTCCTAAGCAATTATCAACAATATGTTTAAGTAAATACATTGATAGATTATTAAAAATTGTTACTGATTTTCAATAATTAACATAGTTAATTTAATTAGATAATAATCGATAGTTCTTAAAATATATTTACCATGAACATTTATAATTAAATAATTCCCGATATTGTTGATGTTTTACTTCCTGTATTACATTGGATAAAGTGTGAATGTACCCATAGGTGTACCTAAGTCACTGAACTAGAGGGAGGGGGGGGTACAGTCCCACCTGTTTTTTTTGACATTTTCATGTCTTAGCTCTGGCACATAACCAAAAAAAGCGTTACCAAAAGAGCGTTATCAAAAGAGCGTAACGAAAAAAGCGAAAGGGTTGGGGACGGGAGTGAAATAGGGGGTAGGAGATAAGGGTGAGATTTAGCCGGTAAATAACCGAAAAAAGTGTTACCAAAAAAGCGTTACGCTGTTACGCGCCGCAATGTAACAATAACTACGAAGCGACGACGAAATACAATTATCGGAATGACCATTTCGGATCTATTTCGAATATTAATCTGTTACGCTGTTAACTGATATGAGATAAGAGATATGTTGTACGCTCAACGTTCAAATTAGAACTAAATAATAAATTCAAAATAGCTTAATTCTCTATGTTAAGTTACTTTTGGCCAGATAATAAACACTACAATTTTAGCCAGAAACATGATTGTATATAATTTTTTAATCTCCTTGGCTTATGCTGTAACTGGAAGCTCCATGTAATATTTTTTTAAAATTATAATTCCACAACTAATCTATATTTATTCGGTACTTCAACGAGACATGAAAATGCTCTTTCGTGGTTGCAGACTCGGCTGAAAAACTTTTTTTTTTCCAAAATACTTTCGCACTCTCTCGGTTCGAGCTCCACGTATAAGTTAAAAACGTGGGGCTCAAACCCACGACCCCGAGATTATTATTACATTATATTCCTTTATCCTTCTATTGTAATCACAAGGCACCTATAGCAGTATGTTTAAAATATGTAATATATGTGCTACGCAAACAAATTTCGCGTTGTGTATAAAAAATCAGTTTTGGTTTATTTTTAAATGTATAAAAAAAATAATTATCTTTTGTAAGAATTAAAGAAAGATTTTCAAAACCAAGCTGTTAAGAAAACCACTAAAAAATAATAGGTATGTGATAGTTTACAAAAATCGTTACAGCTAGCAAATAATGTAAAACTATAATCATTCTAATAATTTAAAATATATTATTACTGGCTCAAAACATTTTTATCGTGAATATTATTTATTTGTATAATAATAATACTTATCTACATATCATTAAATATGCAATGTAATTTATTTAAAGTATGCAAGACAAAAAATAGTGGTACACGCTTACGATGAATAACGGCACCATCGGTAACCCACGACCGTATTTGTTCAAGTCGTGGATGGGTTTGGCCGATACAAATGAAGCCGATACAAATGCATGGATGATGCATAGCCTTGCTGGCGGTTCGGCGGCAGCTATATCCAAAACCGTGACCGCCCCGTTAGATCGCATCAAAACTTACTTGCAGGTGAAGACTAGAATAATATGATAATACGTATGTACTTTAAAAAAAAACTATTTATAAACGTATCTCCTAGTCACTGTAGAAAAATTAAAAATAATCAAATTAATTAAGCGAACATAAACCTCTCAACTAGTTAAACTAAGACAAGTTTTTGTCCGCCAACTGGTGCGTTCTTATTCTGAATAGAGTATAGTTACGTTTCTTATTATCCACACACAGCATATTTGTAATTATATCTCTTCGATGTAGAAATGATGTTAAAATGTTGTTCACATTTTTATATTCTCGTTGCGCACAGACGACGGACAACGGTGGTGTGCGGAAAGCTATGAATCATATTTATCATGACGGCGGCGTTCGGTCGTTTTGGCGAGGTAATGGTCTCAACTTACTGAAGACTTCGCCCGAATTTGCCATCAAGTTTACCGTATATGACTTATTGAAAAAGTCGTGGGTATCCATGGATAAAGAAATGACCAACGGCGTCCGCTTTGTAGCTGGCGCTGTAGCCGGAGGAACCAGTCAGGGTATATTATATCCACTTGAGGTATATATATATACATAAACATATACATACAAGGTGATCAACTTACCGTGGACCAGTCAGTATCTTAGTTGAGAGGGGGTTAAAAACAAATAAATAAATTGTGAGAAATTGAGATCAAATTGTATAAAAACATTATGGAAAAAAAAATTATATTATTAATTAAACCCAGTAATTCACGATAAGTTGATCACCCTGTATATATATATATATGTGTGTGTGTGTATTGTATTTGTAACAATATTAGTTAAGAGATCTTAAATCTAGATATTTCAAAGAAAATTTGATATAATATAAATAAAGCGTATTTATAATTTTAATCGCATACTCCATTATCATAATACATGTGTCTTAGAACTACAATATGAAATAGCAAAAAAAACTAAAATAAATGAATGATTTTATTTACCAGAAATATGGTAGTAAAATGCGCCGTTAATTTTATCGTATGGTACTACGGGGTAGTAAATTGCGCCAGGAATATTATCTGTATCATTATGAGTGAAGTAAACTACACATGGAAATTTTCAGACGAGCTTAAGTAGTACTTACATAGCGATATGACTGACTTTTAAGTGATATTAAGCGAACGTGGTTAAGGTTAACAATTAAAAACGAATATAACTATCGTTGTTCAGGAGAACTGTAGAATGGAGAAAAAAAGTGGAAGTGTTCCATGAAAACGTGTTCCGCCACACTCAAAACACTAACAAATATAATATTATTTTCAAATCAACTCGTCCGTAACCACAAAAAAAACTATGCAAATATATTGGAGCGTCAAAAAATGAGATCTGCGGCTAAGCGTTAAGCGGAAGATGATATCTCTAGGTGACCTTAAAAATACTAAATTAGTGTCTTACAGCAAGTTCAGCGCATTTGTTTAGACATTAGAGGTTAGTGATTATAAAATTTACTACAAAAGTATGTACAATGCTAGAGGATGACTTCAATCTTCATATCCAAAAGATCAACAAAATATATATTATATTATACAACTCGGATAAAAAGTTGAATTCCGCGCAGTTTACTACCACCTATTTGGGATGATAAAAAAACTCTGCGCTATATACTATTGACCTAATTATTTCGGCAAAATCGCCCAAATAATTTTACAGCCAATGCCAATAACTTCGACTATATTGTACATGTTAGACATTAGTTATGGTGCCGGTGCACATTAGCCAATGTAGATGATTTATGTTTATTTCCAGAATCAACTAAACATGTACATAATCCATTATTATTTATGGTATTTACTATTTTCATAGTATGTGTAGTGTAATGAATATTCACTTAAAACAAAAACATAAAAAAGTTAACAAAATAAATTGTTTTGTAATTTTGTGTAACCGTTTTTAACACTGCGACCAAATTATACTTGAGATATTTAAACTAATGCCAAATCAATCTTAACTCACTTCGATTACCATTTTTATGAAACAACTAGAAATTACTAGGATTGCTGACTAAAAAAATGCTACATTTGACTAGTCATTGTTAATACTGTGTTACAACTAACTTTCTAGGTTCCATAAATAGTGTTTGGACTAATCACAGTACTCTACTACGGGTTTATGAAATTAATGACGTTTAGTCCAACTCAGCATAATTTTATTACAGTCTAACGCATCATGGGTAACAATTGATCCTGTTTCACATAGAACTTATAAACCTATAGATTAACTGCACAACCTAATATGTCGACTAATGAATAATGTTGATCATTTGGCTTCTATTAATCTTTTGATAACGTCGAAAAGTTATAACTAGTTAATTCGGTGCAAGTTTTTTTGCAGATTATTAAAACCCGGCTAATGGTCGGTAAGTATTCCGGCACCTCAGAAGTTATTTCAACGACATGGAAGAAAGAAGGCTTAACAGGATTTTTTAAGGGATACGTGCCACATACGCTAGGTATGTTGGTATTTACAGGTATCGACCTTACGATTTACGAAATGTCCAAAAATCGGTTAAATGGTGAAAGATTGCAGTGGTCTGTCAACATGGCATCTGCCATATGTTCCAGCACTGTTGCTCATTGTACGTGTTATCCAATTTCTATGCTGACCACTAAATTCCAAGCAAACAGTAAATATACAAAAATAATAATTAAGTGAATAACGATCAAGGGCGTTGCAAAATGTATTTAAAAAAAAACATATTATAAGTTTCCATAAAAATGTAGATTACTTGTCTTGACTTGTAGCTATGTTCTTGTGCTTACAACAAGTTTAATGTACTTGTATCAGTCGTTAGTTATAATTATATTAGTGTCAACAAATCATTTCCTTAATTATAAGAGACCCCGACCGATTATTTTGTCCAAATTTTCAACGATAGTAAAATACTGGGTTAATGGAAAGTCGAGGAAATAATAAGTTTCAATTAAATGATATGAATGAAATACAACCGTCTTAGGCAAGTTATCGTTAACCATATCTACTCCTCTCGTTGTACTTCCTAAGTATTGTCATCGAGTATAAATTGTACAATCTATACTAAATGTTGTTGTCAATAACGTATTTTCTAGTTATTGTCAATTTTTGTATATTACCGCCGATTTGTAAATTTAAAAATAAATTATAATCAATCTTATTCATAAGCATGAGATTCATTCAAGTATAAAATGAAAGACCTGTACGTATTTAGAATTTTAAAGATATGAATGCTGCAACTTAAGGCCCCTGGATACCGACTGTTTTTTTCAGCCAAAACACATCTTTTTTTGTCCATCGCACATGTCTAACCAGTTATCCGATTAGCAATCTAAAAACAGATATGAATTTTTTATGAAGTTTACTTGAGATCGGTCAGAGCGTTTTTTTCAATTTTTAATTTTAACCCTTTCTAAATTTGAATTTTTATAAAATGTTCAAAAGTGTTTTATGCATAGTAGGAATAAGATATCAAAAAAGTACGCTGACCGATCTCAAGTAAACTTCATGACAAATTCAAATCTGTTTTTAGATTACTTATCGGATCACTAGTTCAGCCTGTGCGATGGACAAAAAATGTACTTTATATTAACTAAAATGGCTTTTACTCATAGACAAAATGATTTAAATTAAAAATAATACCATGATGCTTTTAAAAATTAACCGGTAAATTAATTGGCATGGTCGAAATGTATTAAAACCACTTTTTTCTTAAATATTGCCTATACAAAACTCCTTAAAAATGGTCGATATCCAGTGGCCTTAACCACAATACAATAAAATGTTGGAATAAAATGTTTGTATTTTTAATAATTTAAAATATAACATTTCAATTATTATGATTAGGTTAGGTTTTTTGAGAACGTAAACATGGAACTCAATATTACTTTTAATTACATCTTATATAAAATGTAAAATGTTTGCAGTTTGATCAAAATCTAAACCTTAGATAATTTGAAGAAAAACGTTACAAATGTTAATTTTACTAATCTTTCTACAAAAATAACTAGACGCAAAATCTAAACATTTTGAAAAGTAATTATGTTATATTATGTATTTTGACACTTTATACTTTGATTTTGTCAACTTTTCACTCCATTTTCATCAGCATCATCATTGTTGGTAAATCATCTTGATCTTGCGTAGGTACATACCTGGACGTGTGAGTATTAGTTTTCTGTTACACGATATTGAAATATCAAATATTATATCCATAAATTTATATAATTTCTTCATAATGAGAGAGTTTAGTATTTACAACTTGTATTAGTATGTATTACATCGACAGTTATGTATGAAGGCTTAATTAATGGATAAGACAGAAAAGCATGTGAATTCTTGTAATCGTGGTTGTCTGGACCTTTTATTCAACCAAACTAGGGACTTTTTGATGCTATAAAAGTAGTTTTAATTTATTTATCAGTCTTTATATTGCTATAAAATTAAAAACTACAAATTAAATAACTTATCAAATACTAATATGTAATTAAAAAAACTATTTCATCTATTTTTCAATTTTTGTTCGCTGTATAATTTTTTCTCAGTCTTAATGCAATTCTCTGACTTTACAAGGATTTCCAGATTTCCAAATTGTGTGATTATCATAAATGCTATTTTAAAAACTTTAACCCTTCAAACCCAGAATATTTTTTTCGGATAAGGTTTTTTTCACTAAAATTAAGTTGTAGACCATCTAAAGAAATGTTGTTATCAGTCATTTAAATTTTTTCTTTTTTCATTAATGACACATATTTTTGATAAAATAACAATATAGTCTATATAAAACTGATATAGAATATCAGTTTTATTAAACTTTTATATTATATATTAATTTAATACAAATTGTTTTATCTTACAATCATGAGCAAGGGGCATGGGTCTGAAAAGGTAGTTTTAATTATAGGAAAAATCAATAATTGGTTTCTTTTAATAACACCTTTACAACTATCCTAATAATTATGATTATGATTCTCGTTGTTTCTAAAAACTGTACAGTACATGGAATTGTTGACTCTTTAATATTTAATAGGAGTTTAGTTTGATTTGCACATACAAATGTCTTGAATTAGGATATCTGCAGGACGATCTTAATGTTTCTATGAGATATGCTTGAGGAATTTGTTATTCTGCTGACTAGGATTCCCAATGCTGTTAGGATAAGTTAATGTTTTGAATATCTTGAATTAGGATATCTGCAGGACGATCTTAAGGTTTCTTTGATATATGCTTGAGGAATTAGTTATTCTGCTGACTAGGATTTTTCAATTACATTTTTTTTTTTATTAGTATCTAATCAATCGTTGGATACGTTTCTAGAGTGTGCTAAATTAAAAAAATATTTTGTTACTAATGCAAAAATAAGTACCAACTTACAATGGCTCTTTGTGTAAATCAAAGATCATTTAATATTACCCAATAATTAGCCAATGACAACAATAAAAATAACAAGTTATTTAAATAACTTAAAATAGCTAAATTAAAAAGCATCATAATTCATTTTAATTTAAATAGTATACATCAATGTAAAATGTAGTAAAATTTATAGAAACAATAAATATATCTTAATAAATTATAAACATAAAAAATTCAAAGAGGTAAACAATTAGGATAAAAGGCATACAATTTAGGAGAAGGTAATGCTGGATTTTTTTATCGTGATAATATTATTTAAAAATACACTAACTTTAACACGAAATTATTACATGTGGAGCGAAACCTATTAATTGGTGAGTGCGTGTCATATAATATTTAATGTTATTCAACATAAAACACAGTACCCTATTGTGGATAACATGCAGGAAACTTGAAAAAGGTTACTAACACCAACCCTCTCATTTATTAAATTATAGATAAATTTGATATCAAAAAAATCCCCTACACTCAAGTGTATGAATATTAAAACAAGAGATGACAGATTGATAGTTGTTATTAATTATGCAAAGAGAATAGTACGATTGAGACTTAAGATAACCTATGTTGGACTTTTTCAATATTACAGATAATATAATTTTCATGAACAGGGTTCCAGACTACCATAATTTACTCTAAGTTGGGTCTCACTAAGGAATAGTAAAACACATTATTAAAGAATTAAAACTTGTAAACTAAGTGGTATGACGACATATGACCCAAGAATACGGGATGCCTTAATAATTATTTTCTGAATGTCATCGTTAAAGGTTAAATTACAACATAAGATTACACCTAAGTCACGTATGGAGTTTACCCTAAGAGGTACTGAATCCATGATTTTATATTCAAAACGAATAGAAAAAGACACGATTTGTCACCTACATTGAGGGTAATACTAAGACCATTTGTTGTACATCAGTCCACAAAAGCAATATTACCGTTCTGGTGATTGCAACAATCTTTAACAGATTGAATCTGCATGTAAACTATAAAACTATCTGCGAACAGGCTAACTTTAGCCCACTTAATTGTATACTTAATGTCATTAATAAACAATATTAAAGAGTAGTGGAGAGATATGGCCATCTTGAAGGACTCCTGATGTAACAAGAAATAAGATCATTTAATTTAACTTGTTCATACCGCCCCTTGAGAAATCGGCAATCCGAAATTTGCAGCTCCTAATCAAAATATCAACTATTTACTACTCTGGTAAAAATATGTATTTAAAAATAATAAACATTTTTTTCTGTTGTGCCAGATCAGCCGGATGCTAAGTTTATGGATTTAGTTAAGCACAATTGGAAGACGTCTGGTGCTTTAGGCATGTACAGAGGGTTTCTAGCCGCTCTAGTCAAAATGCTACCCGGAATGACTATCAGTTATGTGGCCTACGAAGAATTATGCTCATCGTTTGGTGTACGCATGTAATGATTGTTATTCAATTTAGTTCTGTTATTACTACTTAGTTTTTAATAAAATACTTTCATGTCATCAGTTTGACAATGACGTATTATTATGAAAATATGTGTCCTATTAATATTATTATTACTACTACTACTACTATTATGGATATAAACTATAAAATAATATTCAATTAGTTAAAATTAAAATATAATACAGTGTGAATTGAATAAGGAATGATCGTAAATCTAACAGAAACAAGAATAATAACACGGGTCCTATAGGCTATATATGTTTTAAATTAATGAATTTAAAAAATGTCTAGGTAAAATGAATACTATAAAAGCCGTGGTAATAAGTAGGAAAAATAATAACAATTATGAGAAATTATAAGATTATAAAATAAGTAACAGTAAAATAAATAACAAATTATAAGATAAAAAATAAGGGAAGATACGCGATTGGTTTTATTATTTATAATATCGTCATATTTATCATAAAATTAAAATTAACAAACCGATTACTACCGATAACGTTAAAAACTTACCTCCGCGGCGACCAGCATTTGTTCTTAAATTTTTAAGACGATCTAGTTTCTTGTCATGTATAAGGCAACACAGTTATGCCAGCCTCTATTGGCTTCAATCGATTATATTATGATAAATCAAAATGCTTTCTTATGAATTATATTTTCAGATTATAGACTTGTAAAATATAAAATAAGTTTATTAAAATGTTGTACATAAAAAATATTTATTTTGTTAAACGCTGACAATATGAAATTGTTTCTTTATGTATGTAGGGGTTAAAAAGGTTACCAAGCCATATTTTATGTTTTTAGCTTCGATACGGAGCAGTGTTGCTATTGGTTTTACAATGACGTGGGCTTTTTTTTGTCTGTATACGCTGTAACTCTTTTAATACTGGGTTAATTCCTTCGAGTAGCAACTCTATGAATCACTAATTCATCTGGTTGGTACATTGGGAGGGGGGGAAGTCACAGGTTTACAGGAATTTTTCAACTAAAAATGATGATTCCTGTAAACCTGTGACCTTCCCGTCTTCACTGTGCTTCAACCCCACCATGTTCTGTCCCCCCTTTACCCCTACCTCACTACTGTACTGGCTTTTTACATTATTAATGGTAGTTCTTAAATAAATAATAAATCCAACTTCAAGGATAAATTTGAGAATGGATTGAATGATAGGAACAGAACGGGAGTCAATACCTATAAAGCATAGAAAGTTAAAGAGGATAATTCTGTAAGGAGAAAGAGTGGGACAATGAAAAAAGGAGTTAGGAAAATAACAAATGGATGGTAGCTCATGCAAGGTGCATTATGAAAAGGATATTAAAGAGACGAGAATAGAGAAAGCAGGAAGAAGTTACGGTCCAAAACTTAAGCGGGAAAATTAAGGAACATCTTAATGTAAAAGATGGAGGCCATAAAACCATTGGCTGTGAGGAAGAGTATAAAGTGGATTGACCAATTCCAAGGGGAAAGTAGGGAGGAAGAGAAGACCATTTGTATTGTGAAGCCTTTAGGATTGTTTGTTACATTGAACTTAATTGATTTTAAAATAAAAAAGTTTAACTAAAACATTTTAGAATAAATCCTTCTGGGACAATATGAAATATTGACTATGAAACAAATCGTTAAGTACGTTCCAAAAGGTATAACTTATGAGTTATGTGCATTAAAAATCGTTTTATTGACTTATTTTTTATAAGTTAAAAACTAGTAAAGTTATTAGGATAGCAAACTATTAAAAACTGTAATGAACATTTGTTGTAGTTGCAAATAATGTACATTTTGGGTGGAAATATTTTAAACCCTTAAATATTAAATGGTGGTAATTTTTCTGCACATAAAAAAAAGATAATAATTTTTAAAATATTTGGTAGGTAAGATAGGTAAACTAAAATAGATTATCTATGAACTAATTTTAATTTATAAAGTTTGAGGTAAAATGACCGAAAAGCTAAGAAACCTGTTCTTATAAAATGAGAAAGTTGTACACATGACGGCTATAACATGTTTTTGGTCCTATGACTTAATTTATTTAAAACAAATGTACACATGGTCACGAATGCTATGCTAAGTTACAGTTTAAAAAAAAAAAAAATAAATAAATATCGTAAGCTACAGTGTTTTTTTGTAATTTGAATATTGTGATAGCACAACGTAGAAAGAACAAAATTTTTAATCATATGATAACAAGATTTGCCGAACGAGCGCACGTGATATAAATGTTCCTAAACGTGTCATTGCCATAACCTAAAAATATAAGATAAGAACTGCGGTTTGAAATAATAGCAGTCATGTGGAACGTAAGACTTTAAAATCATGAATACTATAGCATTTACTGCCATCAACGTGGTTAATCGTTTAGAAAAACGGTCTACATGAAGAAATTGACCAAATGGTTAGGTTAAAAACGTTATTATGAACCAGAAAAAAAACCCATGAAAGACACAGAGCTAAAGAACTTAGACGTAATTTTATGGGTGGTGTTTTATTTTAATAACCATGGTATTTTAATTATTAATTTATCATTTGTGTTTCAACAATATAAGTTGGTAGTACAAAAGTACAAGCAGTGTTTTAAATAGATGAGTTACAAACAAAATGTCAAAATATTTTAGAGTTAATACAATTTTAAAAGATAAATTTACCTAGTAATTTAGAAAAAAGGCTGTAAAAAAAAAATCCTTTGTCTTACCATTGCTTATTTATATCATATATATTTGCATAAATAATATAAATAAGAAGCCTACAAATTATTAATACAATCGGGCCTTTAATTTTTAAGTTATCGCTGTTAAATAGAGAAAAACGTATTAATATAATGTCTGAGCAGAACCTGTTTCACTCATTTGTCTAAAATTAAAATAAATTAGCCAACTCTTACATATTGTACTAATTCATAATACAAACATATAGCAATTTTATATTACCTATGTAAATTGTAAACTTACCGTAGTTATCGATTACGTATAGGACTGTAATCTACGATTTCTATTTATTATTTTTTCAAAGTTTAACGAAAGTAAATTATAGTAGGAATATTATTTATAAACCAATTTTTAATAATCAAATTTTTTAGGTTTATCATTTTACAAAATCATAACTGAATAATAACTAGGTATTCTTTTTTTATTAATTAAAAAAAAAAAATAATAAAAGTAAAAATAAAAAATAATAACAATTAATGAAAATAATTAAATAAATCAAATCATAAAAATAAAATATAAATTACTGAAAAGGAAACCAAAAAATTTAATTCAAGAGTAATTTAAAATACAAAAATTTAAGTTTAAATCGTTTCACTGCTTATCTGGTTATGTCCTCACTGATGCAAGACTTATTAAGAGAATGTGCTGCTTCATCATGTTTCGTAGCCTTATATCAAGGTTAAACCCCAATTTAAGATAATGCATTAAAAAAAAAAAAAAAAACATTTAGTTAGGGTATTCATTGCACGTTTTAATTTTGTTAGGTACTAATGCCTTTAAAAAAAGGTAATTAAAAATAAAATAATAATAACTAAAAAAAATAAAAAATATTTAAAATAATAAAATAAAAATAACAAAAGAAAGTAAAACGAAGTTGAGATCTTAAAGTTGTTTTTATTTATATCTAATTTATTTAGCAGATTATGGTAGAATATAATTCACGAATCAAAGTCCTAATAGGTTATGTTATTATCACTTCGAGCAGTTGATATTAGTATCTTTATGGGATAAAAAAACGTTATACATGTATTATACATCAGTAACAACTCAATATATTAAAATTAAATCAATAAAAATCACACTGTAAAATTAAATAAAAACACAAAAAAATAAACAACTCACAAACTTACAAATATTGTGAAGTGAAATAAATAACATATAGGTAATTATAATTATTTTGAACGATATCAGTCTCAAAATGATAAAATATACTTTGGCATTTTTAAATTGAGATTATATCATAAAATGAATACAATTTAATACATTACATATAAGTTATTCACTGTTATAAATGTACATACAACTTAATAGATGTTTTTTATTAGAATTAGAATTAACCAAAACTCCTTAAATTTCACAAAAAAGTTCAAAACATGTATTAAAATATAGGTACTATATTTGTCACTTTTAATCATTGTAATTATTTAAAACAAAATCCATTAAATTCAAAGGAATAGGTAATAGGATGCACTATTAGAGTATACCTATTTCAGTGTCTCTAATTATTAATATAAACAAATTGAGTACTTAATTAATTTTATATTTTTTACTTAAAAAGAAAAAGTTGAAGTCTTATACATTAATATTGGGAAAATCAAAATAGTCACTATAAACAAAAGATCTTTTGAATATATATCAAATTATAAATATTTAATTACGCAAGCAAAGCATATACAGTAACAGTACATAAGTTCACTTTAAAAATCGTAATATATTTTATATATTACGATATATTATTTTCTATATTAGAAAAATCAAATTTTTGTTATTAATGAATTGAGAATAAAATAAAAAAAAATATTCTCTGTAATTAAAAATGTGTATATTATACTAATATTAAATTGAAAACTAATTTAATTATGTTTTTAATTACACAAAATTACAGAAAGTAAATTCTTGTAACACATTATTATGAATTATACAAAATGAATTTAAAAAAAATTAAATTGAAGTAAATAGGCAGAAAAATGTAGATTAAATTATGTACATTAACAATTATAAATTATAAATTAAATTTAAAAAAATTGAACATGAAACTATGTAAAAACTTTTAATTTTTGTTAGTGAAAGTGTGAAAATTACAATTTCCATTCATTAGCATCAAACTGATCAGGTAGTTGTACATTATCGCAATATTTGGAATAATTATTTAGGACAGAAACGCTGTTGTTTTCCCTATATATGTTACTGTTAACAGTGTTTTCATCGTTATAAAAACGGTGGTGCGAAATGCTGTCCACGTAAAACGATTCAAGATTGTCGTTTTCAATGAATCTAAAGTTGTCATTTAAGCCTGGGTCGATGACGTTAGTCGGAAGGCCGGTAAATGTAACAGAAGCATCGGCATACATGTCAGCAGGAAGGTTAGTAGTGTATGTGGGGCGGTTGTGAAAATAAACAGGCCGTTTATCAACCCCAAAGTCAGTTTTTGTAGAACTAGCTTCATCCAACATGTTATTGGAAGGACCAGTTTCGTTATTACGGTCCGAATGTACACTAGCATCAATGTTGTCGGTAGTCTGACTGACGGTAACATCAGGACTAACTGTCACGGAAGAACTTGCGGTAACTTTGGTTAAATTACGAGTGACAGTAGTACTATGGCTGGTGGTACTACTGGCAGCACTATGGTTGGCTGGCTGGTCCGTGGCAACAATATCAGCATAAAGATTACGTCCATCATCATTGTTAACTAAGTCGGAGAAGTCGCCAATATAAAAATTGGTATTAGAAGTCATCAAATAGGTGGTACCGTTAAAATACACACTGCGATATTTTTTGTTACTATTTTTAATCTGTTGCGTGGACGTTGTAGCTGTAACTGGTATTTCTTCATCTTTGTTGGCACTTTGATTGTTAGATGAGTGATCAACCACCGAGGAAATATTTTTTTTTAAATTATTATTGTCCTTGTGTTCTTTAATCTGAACCTCAGTATCTTGGGAGATATTTGTAGGCGTTGCTGTGCTATTCAAAAGATGGGATCCGTCGGGTGGTGGAGAATCTTGTTTAAAATTATCGTGCACTCTAGTGTTAGTTGTCACATCTTTATCTTCTTGTCTGGAAACTTCAGAAGGTTTCAAGTTATTTTTACAGTTTGAATTTTTAATACTTTTGTCTTCGTAATCTTGGACACTAACATCTGGAGTTGCAATACTGTCCGGGATAATATTTAAAACGGCATTAGAATACCTATTACACCTATCACTATCATATTTTTCTACCACACTTTCAGAGAGATCACTATCATTATCGCTATCACCATTGCTAGAACTGTTATCTGAACTTGTGCTTTGCGAGTTTGAAATAGTACTGGTAGGGATGTAATTATCTTGCTCGCAGCTGTTGAGGTCAGTAACAGTATTGGATTTGGCTAGTTTGAAATTAGGGTCTTCCGGGTTCGTATCAGTAACATGGTTTGCTTTATTCGATACTTTAAAAGATGGTTGGCTTACAATTGTGGTTGAAATCATATCATTATTAAAAGTTGGTACAAATTTATTTGGATTGATATCAGTCTCGACATCTTGAAGGGATTGGTCACTTTCCAATGAATCAGATTCAGAGTCACTGATTTCGCCTAATACGTCTTCTATATACATAGCCAATTCACTGTCTACATTTATTTCCCGATGCGCCACAGGTGTCGTGCTGAGATTTTCTACAGTATTAGTTTTTGATTGGTTAATTTCTATTGAGTTATCAGCAACCACGTCTTCTTGATCTTGCATATTTGGATAGTCTTCTGACGAATTACATGCAATCTCTGCGTTGTTTTCTTGATATTTTTCTGTAGATTGTAAGGAAGAATTCAACATTTCATTTGTAGCAGAATTAGAGTCATCTGATGAGATTATTGTAATAGTTTCATAAAGAGGACTAGTATTACGATTCGTATTGGTGTCCATAGAATTATCATTTCGATTTTGACCGTTGTCGATTCCAGAGATACTCGTAATTATGGAATCATTACTTGCACTAGTATGTACTTCGTATTCCAATATGGGATCTATCGGACTGACACCACTTGGAGATTTCATATCTTCGTCATCAAGTACAATAATAAATTCATTTTGCGGCACATTGGTCTTAATAGAATGGTTTGAAGTTTCGGTCAAATCAATTTTATCAACAATAGTCGTCGAAACTTCTATTTGGTTAACAAATATTACGTCATCCCTCTCTTTGATGATTTGATCACTTTCTGGTGAATTACAAGAGGAACTGATGGATGTATCCAATTCATCTTGTATGTTTATAGGTAATTCATTGTCGGAGTCAATTTCTCGGAGCTCACCAGAAGTTACGGTAGCATTTTTAAAAGTATTTTTTTCAGATTCCTCTAATCTAAAATCTATATTTTCCTGATCCGGGTCAATGTCAGTGCTAAGAGAAACAGAATTTAAAGACAAGGAGAGTTCACTGTTGTGTTCTAAATTCTGCTGATCAAACTGTTCTAAAAAATGTACATTGTTTAATTCACGAGACACTATATTATTTTCCACATCGTTTTCTCGATCTTCTCTTAGAGATGGTCTCGAAGCACTTAAAGAGTTTTCATTCTTCTCAGAATTAGAATCGTCCGATGCGATATCCGTAATAGTTTTGATAAGCGGAAAAATAAATTTATTATTAGTTTCATTATTAACATCGTTTTTTACTTGGGTGTTTTTATCATCATCCAAAGAACTACAAACAGAATTACTATCCTCGTCTGACATAACATCAATGTTGCTGTACAACTCACTGTTGACGTCAATTTGATGGGATGAGAAAGGTTCTGGCTCTCCAAAATTATGACTGTCATCGCTGAAACTCATATTGTCCAAATTAGAGTGTGTAATGCTGGATATAGTACTAGGTTTAGAAGAATCGTCGGATAACCATTCGTCACTGTCAGTTGTAACTGGTTCAAACAATTTTGAATCGTGGATGTTCACTTTGTCTAAATTAGAAACACTAGAAGAGCTTGCTACGTTCCACGTCTTTAATTTATCCTCGTTAGATTGGCATTTCATTATTTTTTCTACCGATACAATACCCGTAAAGTCTTGTTCATGTTGCACTATATTTTCAAAGTTTTTTGGCGAGTCGATTTTGGTGACGACATTATTATCAGCAACGTCTTCCAAAGTTATAGAGATTGAATTTATTTGTTGCAACTCGTTTACTGGTCCTTCATATATATTGACATTTTTTTCATGGTTATCAACAGTTAAATCAATTGCAACTTCGGATACTTCGTTTGTGTCAACGATTTTATGATCGTATGGGAGAGTTCCGATGTTTTTGGTAGTATTGATTTCTCCTTCATTGTCTTCATCACTGAATGTATCAGGGACGGGTACGTCGTCATCATTAGTCACGATGCACAAATTATACGAGTCGTCGGTTGAGGGCGATCCGTTGTCTTCAGCGTCTATGGCAATTTCGGATAGCACGGAATTCATATGGTCATCAATCGAATAGGCGAAATTGTTTGTAACATGAAAGTCATTAGTTTTAATTACCTTGTAGTCTACTGCCGTATTCACGTCTACTGATACGTCATCCTTATTGATTTCCGAGTTTTTGGCTAAAAGTGTGTTATCGGAAGAGATAAAATTAACGTTACTGCGTGACATGCTCGTTTCCATACAACTGTAATAGTCCATGAAATCAATGGCGTTTTGAGAGTCGCATTCGGTAGATATCATAGTGGACGTTTTACAGTTTTCAATTAATGGTTCGTTTAAGCTTTTGTCTTCGTTAGTTTTTGTTTTTTCACTTAAATTTTCATTATTATTCTCGTTCAAGTTTTTGATGTCATTACTTTTTGATTTTTCTAATACATTAACCTCCAACGCATCTTTTTGTGTATACACTTTCCTTGTTATCAATGTTTCGTTCAAATTGGACAATACATTCGAACATTTAATCAAATCAGGTACATTCATATTATTGATATCGGCCATATCAACCTCAGGAATGGTTAGGTTAACAATATCATTTTCATTATTTTTATGTAGAATGTCAACTGGTGCTAAGTCAGAAAGATTAACATTAAACAAAATATTTTCTCTAATGTCATATTCGTTTTCATAAAAGCATAAACTATCCGTAATATTCAAGTCAGAATTTTGAGTATTGCATTCATTTCGGGTAGTGCAAACAGTACTTACGACATTATCCAGAACGTCACGTATTGTATCTTCAACTTCTATCCGTTCATTATTAATGTTATAACTATAGTTAATTGAGTCTTTCAATGATTTAGGTGAATTGGGTTGTGAACCTTTAAAACTAGACATGCATTTTAATAAACGAGAAGCCATGGCCTGGTCTTTTACACTCAACTTATCTGGAAAAAATAATTTCTGTCTTAGTTTAAATCGTCGAATTTCGCTAAAGACTATTGCGAAATCGAGACCGCCTTCCAACAACGTGAGATCCTGAGAAGTAATAGGTGAATGTAGATCAGCAGAATCACTTAAATCAGTAGATTTAAAATCCTGAGTGGAACCTGGAGTAAACATACGAACATACGATTTCCACTGATCTGTATTAACAAGTGTTTTTCGATATTCAGCCCAAAATTGACGTCTTTCGCGTATGTGACTATTGTACAATCTTTTTTTACTTGTAACTCGAATTTGCGTACCTTTATTCTTTTTATAAAGTGTTATTAGGCTCCTATTATTTTTTAATTGAAGCTGCAATCTCTTTTTTTTCAGTTTTCTACTCTTTGATACAGGTTTGAACTCATCAAACAACGTTTTTTTGTAGGTGTTGATACCTAATCTCAATAGACTTGTCTCAGAATAACACGTTTTCAGCAAGTTTTCGTCTTCCGAGATGTCTAACATTTCTAACCATAAAGGACTTTCTAAAATTTGTCCAAGATCCTGTAAACAGTTATTATCTCTAATATTGGATAACTGTTTCGAGAGTTCACTGTCCCCCTGACTACAAGTTTCTTTTTCTGTGTAGCTAGAAACAAAGTCAATAGAACCAGTACATTTTGCCTGTTCCAGATTACTTGCCTCAACTGGGATTTTTAAAGTTTGACTGTCCGAAATTTGCCTAAGATCCTGTAAACGGTCATTATCTCTGATGTTGGATAACTGTTTCGAGAATTCAGTTTCCCGCTGACTCTTGTAGCTTTCTTTTTCTTTGTAGCTAGAAACATAGTCAATGGGACCAGTACAATTAGCCTGTTCCAGTTTACTTGATTCAACTGGGATTTTTGAAGTCGTCGATTCAACCGAACTTGCGTTAGTACAGCCTTTCATAATATGGGAACTAAATTTAATTGAGCTTTGACTCAACAATTTAGTCATTGTTTCAATGAGATTTACCTTGAGATCGTTATTGAGGTTATTAATAACTTCGCTTCTTGTATCTTGTTCTAGGTTCGTTGTATTAGTATTATCTTTGACGTTACAATTTGGCGATTGTTTTATTGTTTCAAGACTTAAGGGACGAAGAACGATTAATGGGATTTTCCCACATAGTTCTAACTGTTGTTTATTTATCAGATGTTTGGAAGGTAAATTTAAATAATATAACTCATTATTACTTGATGAACCAGCTTTAGGTTTTTTGTTTTTTGTATTTCTTACCGGTGAAATACTTCGTTTAAGATAACAGCGTCTTCTATCGGACGCCTCTTGCACATCTTCATCCTTTTAAAAACAAAACATTGTATTAGAACATATGTAATTTAAAGATTTAAAAAAACAGTATAACAACATTTGAAATAAATCACGCTTAGTATGAGTACCTAGATTTAGTAAATGCTATAACTTTGTAAAGAACACTAGATTTAAAGATTTTACAGTGTAGTTTTTACTTATTACTTATTTTATGTATCTATATTAATGTTAATTTATAACTTCTTAAACACCATAATAAATAATAGAATATTAGATTTAACTACATTAAAAATAGAAATGTATGTTCGATAACAGAGTTGTTGTATTAGTTTATAGACTTAAAAACTCATAAACGAATTACATCTAATAATAATTATGATGATTAGCTATAATTATTTGTTTACAAATAGAGCCTAAAACTATATGCACTTGTCGATGATTATCAAGCTGTTAAAAAAGAAAATCAAGATATTTGATCAATTTAGTATTAATCTAAGAGCTCTGTTACCCTTACTCTAGTTATTTTAAAAAGTTTAAATTAATTTTAACTATATCCCTTCACTGCACAATGTTCCATATATGGAACAATTGTATTTATTGTTTAAATCTGCTTATGCTATACATCTTTGATGCACAATGTTCCATATTTGGCACAATTCTTTAATTAGCGTTTTCCATAAAACCAAAACTCAAAAAAAAGTTTTTAAAATTTTTTAAGTAATATTAAGTACATTTATAGCATATGGTAAAAAAAAAATCATGCAGTGAAGGGATATTAGATATGTTATTGCAGTACAATCATTTTTGTTAAAAACTGGAGTATTATTTAATATTAATAAAGTATTAATTAATTATATTAAATAACTGCAATTGAACCAGTACCGCCATAATTTTTTTTTTATTCAATTTATTTAGGTGTTGTGTAATATATTTATATATTTTTGTACAACCAATTTTTTTGTACATAGGTATATTTTTTGAAAATAATACTGATTTATGATTAATCGCACACTGCACGCACAAATTTATTTTTTTTAATTTATAGGTTTCATTAAAAAAAGATAAATAATAGCCAGAAAAAATAAGTTTTAACCCTTTGTGATTTGATCACTTAAAAAACGCTTTGGTGGAAAATTGTAGATGGTAAAAAATATCTTAAGATTGAAAAATTTAAAACATAAGAGGACGCCCATTTTTAAGGAGTTAAGTATAGGCAATTTTTTACAAAATCTTACCTTAAAGTTTAAACTGTGATATGTAACTATGAGTTCAGTAGTTAGGACTCTTTTTTTAGTAGTTAAATTATATTTTGGACTATCACAGTATCCTTGACAGTGATTTAAAAAAAAAATTCTGTTAAGTTGAGTTTTACGAGGATTAATTTTTCTCAGGCTTCATATACATATAGTTTAGAAAAGAAATTCATATATATTATTTATGACAAAATTTCCTGTGTTCCGTCATTCGTATTTTTTCGATATACCTAATACAACCAACGCTATATTATTTTTTTAATTTGCTTTAACTCACTAACACGAACGTACGTTTTTGTACGGGTATTTTCTAATCTTGGAAAATGATTTATCCCACTTCCCGATGTCGTAGAGGATACTTAAGACAGACACTCACCTTGGATGACAATACAATATCCTGTAATAATATTGGGACTAAGAAATCCAAGTCGTCCTACACATGGTCATATGTGGGGGCCATTTCACTGAAATTTCATGTTTTTCAAATCTACCAAATGAATTTAACCCACTTCCTAATATTGTAGAAGGCTGAAATTTAACCCAGACACTTATTTTGGATGAAAATAACCATTTTCCGTCATAATATTAGGATCTGGACATACAGGTCACAAATTCCGGAGGGGAGGGTCAAACATGGAGGTCATTTCTATGATGTTATATGTTTGAATTTAGTAATCTATTCACCAATTTACCCCTGCAGGGGGGGGTTAAAATACACCTGCGGTAGTCCATGCCAGTCGTAAAAGGCGACCAAAATGGACCAAACAATGGGCAGCAGCGTTGTTTGTATCAAGTATAGATTTATCTATACTTGAATAGCACCTCATAGAAATATAAGGTGCTACTGCGATGCAGAAGGCAAGGGGAAACCACTGCATTACCATTCCCAACACACAACCATGATACGCTCTTCTAGTCATATAAAAAGTACTAATCATGAATCCGAATACTCAAGATTCGGCAAGAGAAGTAATGAGGCTTCTCAGGTCGTCAACAAGCGAAAACCTCATCACAAAACGGATAAAACAGTCAAACAAAAAAATAAACAAAACGTAATGAATATAGGCATATGGAACGTAAGAACGATGCTAAGAGCAGGGAAGTTAGAAGAAGTAAAAAACTTAATGATCGAAAAGAACATTGATATTCTAGGTCTATGTGAAACCAGATGGCAAGGCAATAGTGACTTTAATAGCGATGAATTCAAAGTTATAACAAGTGGTGGTGATTTTCAAGGACGGAGAGGTGTAGCTATATTAATGAAGAAAAAATGGGCAGAGAATATTGTTAACACGCTACACGTGAATGATAGAATATTGTTGATAAAGATAAAAAAACTCAGACAGGTAGTCTAATTATACTGCAAGTTTATTTCCCAACATCAAATAGCACAGAAGAAGAATTAGAAATTATGTACGAGCAAATTGAAGATACCTTGAAACTTACTAGGACAGACGAAGGATTAATAATTATGGGAGATTTTAATGCCATAATCGGTGAAGATTATGATGACAGGGGATCAGGAAAGTTCGGTTTAGGACTCAGGAATGAAAGGGGAGAAAGATTGCTTGATTTCTGCAATCAGTACAATTTAGTAGCACAAAACACAATGTTCGAAGTACCAAAAAGAAGGAGATACACGTGGATCTCTCCGGGTGAGGTAGACCGATACCAAATAGACTAATCTTAACAAAATCTAGTTCCAACACCTTAATAAAATCGTGCCATAGCTACCCAGGTGCGGAAATTGACAGCGATCACAAATTAGTGATAGCTAAATGTTCTTTAAAATGTTCAAAGTATAGGAAGCATCGAGTAAGAAGTAAAAACCCATTAAAGTGGAATCTTCAGAATCTGAAGAATAAAGAAATAAAAGAACTGTTCGCCAATAGCACAAAGGAAAATGTAAAAATAATAGATGGTTGAAATGATTGGAATTCAATAAAAGAAGGTATATTAAATGCAGTCAACACAACTTTGAAAAGTGAAAAATTGATTCCTAGGAAACCGTGGATAACACAAAAAATACTGGATTTGATCAAAGAAAGGAACAATTATAAGAAAAAAGGAAATTATCAACAACACCAAAAAACAAGAAACTATATAGCAACAAAATGTAGAGAAGCAAAGGAAATATGGATGAAAGACATTGCACAAGAAATTGAGGACAAGATAAGTAAAGGTAAGATGGATAGAGCATACGATATAGTTAAATCAATATCGTTTCAAAATAGGACAAAAAGCAGTATAGTTAAAAATAAAAGGGGTGAATTATTAACTGATACGGAAGACATAAGTGATAGATGGAAACAGTATATCGAAAAGTTATATAACGGAGAATGCATCACAGAAGAGACTGATTACATCGAACAAGAAGATGAAGTAGAAACAGACTTTAAAGGACCATCGATCATTAGGAGGGAATTTGACATTGCATTGGAACAACTTAAAAACAACAAGGCAGCGGGACCTGATTTAATGAAAAGCGAACTATTGAAGAATGCCGATGAAGAAGTCAAGAAGATCATTTATAAAAAGATACAAGATTGTTATATTACAGGAAGTATACCAAATGATTTTACGATTAGTAAACTAGTCACAATTCCAAAAAAAGTAATGCGACAGAATGCGCTAATTATAGGACTTTATCTTTAATATCGCATACTTCGAAAATTTTGCTAAATATAATAAAAAACAGGATAAAAAATAAGGTTGAAAACAATATTGATGACGATCAATTCGGCTTTAGACCTGGAAAAGGAACAAGGGAAGCCTTACTTGCATTGAGAGTATTATTAGAAAGAAGAATAGATATGAATAGAAGCACTTATATAGCGTTTGTGGATATTGAAAAGGCATTCGATAACGTCAATTGGAAAATGTTATTTAAAACAATGAGACAAATAGGCATAGACTGGAGGGATAGACGTATCATCTTCCAACTATACAACCAACAAAAAACACAAATTGAAATAAAAGACGTTAAAAAATGCGAATTGATTAGGAAAGGAGTGAGACAAGGTTGCTCTGTGTCACCTTTGCTGTTCAATATTTTTATTGAAAGTGCCATTAAAAGATTTAAAGAAAAAACGAAAGGTGTTAAAGTAAATGGAAGACAAATACACAACATAAGGTTCGCAGACGATATAGCCATAGTAGCCGAAAATGAACGCGATTTGAGTAATATGCTGACAAATTTATCAATAGCACTAGAACAAGTCCAATTAAACATAAATGCCAAAAAAACAAAAATACTAATAGTAGACAAACATGGAAAAGAAATGCAAAGAACTGTCTATTTACATGGCACACCTATTGAAGAAGTTAAATCATTTTGCTACCTAGGTAACCATATCACGCAGGATAATAAATACACGACAGAAATAAAAAGAAGAATAGCTTTGGCCAAGCAAGCTTTCATTAAGAAACAAAAACTTTTAACAAGCAGACACTTACAGATTAAAATTAGGAAGCTTAGGAAGGAGTGTTGTGTTATATGGTAGTGAGTCTTGGACCTTAAGCACTCTAGATAAAAAAAGAATAGAAGCATTTGAGATGTGGACATGGAGGAAAATGATGAAGATCAGCTGGAGAGAAAAGAAATCGAACATGGAAGTGTTAAATATGATAGAAGAACCAAGACAAATTATCAGACATAACACGTTAATTACAATTATTATGGAAGGGATGATAAACGAGAAAAGAGGAAGAGGACGGCCGAGAGAAACAAATCTGGGGAATATGAAGAAGCTACTATCTCTAGCAAGTTATAAAGACATGAAAAGACTAGCAGATAACAGAGAAGTTTGGTTGAAGCGACAAGGCAAAGCCTTTAGACAAAAAAAAAAATTCACCAATTATTACCTAAGTACCTTTAATGGGACTAAAAAGTAAAAAATAAATGTAATAATTAAAAAAAACTTTTTTAAAAACATGCTTTTGTAAAAAATATTAAAAAAGTGATCTAAAAAGTAAAACATAATTTTACTACTAGAACAATTTACCAATCAGTTGTAACAAATTTTATTTAAAATGTCAATTATTTTGAAAACCGCTGAAAATGAACTACAATTTTAAATAATGCTTAATATTTTAAATTTTTGACTAAAAAGAAAAGCGTGGGCCCTATTTAAAAAAGTCCAAATTCATCTGTCATTGTAAATCAAGTATTATGAAATGTATGTGTCACACACTAATATTAAACCAAATTTAAATTACCAAAAAACTTACAATATAAAATATTATCTGATAAATTTATAAGGAACTTTGTTGAATAGGGCCTACGCTTTTCTTTTTAGTAAAAAATTAAAGACGTTTAACATTATAAATTATGTGGAAAATTGTATTCAATTTTCGGCTGTTTTCAAAGTAATTAAAATTTTAAATAAAATGTCCTACAGTTGATTGGTAAATTGTTCTTGTAGTAAAATTATTTTTTTATATGTAATATGTGATTTTCCCAACTTTTTTCATTTAGTATAATCCTGGAGTCCCAGTTATGAGTTGGCGAAATTATTTCACTAACTATTGGTGTTGGTGATACTTTTTCCTCGTGTCTTTCGGGGACTTCATATATTCTTGGTATTCTTAGTACTGAATTTAGTAGTTATATAGTAAATTTGATAAAAGAATATAAAATATATACATTACACGAGCGTTATAAGATCAAATTATAAAAATTTAATTTAATTTCGAGGAATTTAGTGTTGTAGTTCTGTGTTAATCATACTACCGAACTCCACCTCCTGTTCTATTATTACTTTAAGAGTTTATTATTTCAAAAGTATATTTAGTATATACATTCCCATTTGAGTTTAAAAATTGATAGCGCTTCGGAGAATACTACGAAAGTGAATAAACTTGGTAATTTTATAACTTTGTACAATAAGTAATAAAAATATTTTCAAAAATAAAAACTTTAAAAATGGTAGTATTTTCCAAGGATATTAGTGTATTATTGATAATAAGTTACCCTGTATATCTAAAACATGACTAAATATCCATAGTCAACATATTTTTTATTGTGAAAAACCCAAAAAGTTCCTCCAACTCTATATATGTTGATTTTGGAGGCTATTATAAGTTTTCAATATTTAAATTTAGTATTTAACCTATTATATGAATACAAAATAATAATTCTAATAATAGAAATACAGAAAACGGAAAAAATTCGAATTCATTAAATTCTTTAAATTTACCCTGCTAAAACTTGCGCAAGAAACGCTTCAACGGGGGTTTGGAGTTTTTTTTGGTTTTAATAGAAATTTTCTTATTAATATATATATATATATATATATATATATATATATATATATATATATTTACTTATATTATTTACGGGCTGAGCCCCATGATTACAATAGGTATATACAGTAATTAATTATAGTAGAAAAAATTATAGGTAGAACAAATAACAGAAAGATAAGAAAAAATTAACATAAATATTAATAAAGAAAAGTGGAGCCCACGTTGGCGATGAACATTAATCGTCTAATTGGTTCGTTTTTCATAAAATTACTCTTAAATTGGGGAATATGGAAGGGTGCAAAAGAACGGGATGAGTATTGTGGAACTTTAAAGTTTATAAAAGACAAGATATCAGGAGAGTCCATATTGTTAGATAGCAGATCATTTAAACATTTTTTACCTAACATCCTTCTACGATCAGCTAAGGAAACTAAATTAAGTTGATTCGCAACCGGAGCGTAGTCATGTGGAGGACATGGAATGTGTAGTATAGTTTTTAAAGACCGATGTATCTTAGCAAATAAGCAATTAAATGTAGGCCAAACAATCAAAACAAAACTATACAAAATTATCTACTCAGTAAAAATTTCAATAATGTTTATTATTTAAGGCCGCCCAAATTATTTTGTCGGTGGCACTCTCCCGTAAACGACCGTTCTATTACGAAGAGGGTATTGTCGCGTGCATTTTTGTTTTTACGAATATTATAATTGTGTGTGTGTTTATTAAATTTTGAGTTACTTTTCTTTTACTTAATTTAAAAGTGTTACCTTTTTCTCCCATCGATTTTAAGTGTGTGTGTGTTTAACGGTTCGTGTACCAAAGTGCGTATACGACAAATGTCCAAAATCAAACTTGCATACCTCAGGAATTTATGCTGGACTCTCTCGAGTTGTAGTGAACCATTGGCAGTATGTGGGTTCCAAATTATTGAGCCGTATTCTAGAATGGGCTGCACTAGTGCACAAACAATATCTTTATCGAACTTTTTAAGGTAAAATCCCTGGCCAGTCTCATAATAATCATAATAAATCCTAGTACTTTGAACGCTTTACAACAAATCATATCGATGTGGAAGCTGGGGTCTAAAGAACTGCAGAGCTTAAAGTCAAGATCAATGACACAGCCATTAACACGCAGAAGTTCCGAATCCAAGAGACGATAGGAGTATTTTATTGATGATCGAATCCTATTGAAAGTCATAATTTTACACTTAGAAATATTTAGAGATAAACCTAAAGTATTAAAGAAGAAAATAAAATTATTTAGATCGTTTTGAAGCTTATGACAGCCGTCTAAATTAAAGATTTTCATGTCATCGGTAAAGCACAATAAGCGACTATGACTATATTGTAAACTACGATGTATTGAGTACAATGGCAAACAAATTAGTATAGACAATCGACCAACCCTAATCGTTTCCACCCCATTATTAAAAATACAATTTTAAGTACATCGAAGCATTTGTTTGTAAGTAATTTTATCACTTTAAGTTTAAATAATTCTTATAGACCTGTGACTTCCCCGCCCCAATATACTCCTTTTTCACTATGTCCCGATCCTACTGTATTTTACTGATCCTACTAGCTTTTTTATGATGTGTATGACTTTTATGAAAAGGAAACTTAAGTTCTATAGATTAAACTGTCAAATGAGAACAACAAATTTAGAATATCCTAAAAAAACTTTATCGAATCAGTAGATTACTAACAAAACAAATTGTTGCTGTTTAATATAATGTAAGGACTTATTGAAAAAAAGGGCAGTGTAGTAGGGTGAGACAAAGTGAGGAAGAAGCATATTGGAGAGGGGTAGATCACAGGTTTCCAACAGTTATTAAAGGGGGGAGAGTCAGGTGAAAAAAAATAGTTAATCATTTGTAGAATATTTTCTTAATATTTCAAGTTGAAATTTAAAGTCTAAATATACCTATAGCGTACCTATATAGGCGCACGCTAGTGGCGTGTACCAAACCGTGCTACGCGCAGTTATATTATACGTAAACGCTTTACCTTTCAGTCCAATGGCCAAATATATTTGTTGTTTCAATATTTTAACACTTAGTTGCAGCATTATTGAAGAGATTCCATATTTTGACTCTAGAACCACATTATTTGTCGAATAGAATCATAAAATTTGGCATAAAAATTCAAATTCGGGAGATGATTTAACAAAAACTCGCGTCGAAAACTTGGAAAATTGGCTACTTTAAGCGCGTTTTTCTCAAAAAATAAATATTTCACACTCCGTGCAATGAAGCTTTCATTAATTTTGAGTTTACGGAAAGCGTATGAACGTGTTTTAACAGAAAAATGTCATAACAGAAAAAATGGAATTTATTTTTAGATAATTAGCGCGACTTGCCTCGTACGCTGCACGGTGCAAAATCGAAATACCAAATTCAAGCAGCTGTAACGCCGCCATTTTTAACTTTTTTGATATGAAATTTTGTTATTAAATACTTTGAATGGTCAATTTCATGGTGTAATTTATTTAATTTAAATAAATCGTACCATTTTTCCAAAAAAATCCTGGAAAAAACGGCTTTTTTCACGGCCCTCCCCCCTTAACCTAAAAGTGATAAAATTACTTTCAAATAAACGCTTTGATGCGTACTTGTAAATATACCAGCATTGACAATAATCTCCTTAAGCTAGTCTTTTAAAAAAAAAGTTGTGGATGTGGTTAGGGTTGGTCGTCTGTCTATAATAATCGTATCCATAATAACACTAAAAATATAATTGAGGCGTTGCGCGGCATAGTCAGCAAATCCCACTTTTTATGCAAATTTAAGTTCATAAACATTCTTATAAAATTTTCACTCTGCATTTTCTGGGAACACTGGTTTTTATTTAAAATGAATTCCCATTGCGAATCCCGTTATCAATAGTGAGATAAAAACAGCAAGCTCCATTCCCGATTTCAAAGTGAAATATATTGTTATATATATATAGTGTTATATATATATATAACAACTTCCGTATATCCAAAGGAAAGATAACAATTTCCTTTTTCTATCTTATATTAATCGTTAATATTGGCATTCTACAAATTTGGCGATCGCAAGGATTTTAAGGACATTATCGATATATTAATTTATTGCTATTGTTATTACTCATTTCCTATATATCGCAAAATAATAAAAATATTATTAATTTAAATAGCATAATAAAAATATTTTGCAGAAACCGGTTGACTGTTAATTTAATTTAATTCATTGCAACTTAGAAATTTACTACAGTCAATGTATATATAGTTTTTCTCTATTAAGAAAAAAGTTCGACTATAATTTAAAAGTTGTATATATTATAGCCTTATAGATCTATCATTAGTCTAATGTTCAGTTTGTGGAAAAAAGAGAAATAAAGAAAAATGTTGTCGATGTTTTTCGACTGTATTTTAACTGAAGAATATTTTATACAAATTTTAAACTCATTCGACTATTGTTAAAAAATGTTTTTTTTTTTCAATTTTGAAGTGGAAGAATTGAACTTATCTCACCTACTTTTCATCTACTAATGTTGAAAAACCAGTCAAATTCTTTTTACGGTTTTGGGTGCGACGGAATTGACGGGGGCGCGTAAAAAACCGAAAATAAATCGGCAGAACCGTATTTTTGCCGAAAAATAAATGATCAGAAACACAAACTAACAGAACTGTATTTCTCCGGAACTATAAATTAACAGAACAGTATTGTAGCCGACAATATTTAAGTCGAAAATAAATCGGCCGAAAATATTTTAGCCGTCACGTATTTTAGCCGAAAATAAGTCGTCCGAAAATATTTTGACAGAAACGTATTTTAGCCGACACATATTTTTTTTATCAGTTTATTAATCATTATCTGATAAACTATATATATATACCTAATATACTTATATACCTAATATACTATATATACCTAAAACTGATATTGCAAAACATTGTTTTTTAATTTAATTAACACTGTTTATGTACGCTGTAAGAGACTCTGTTACAGAAATTCTATATAATAATAATTATGTTATTATTATAAAAGATAGGCTTACTTGCCTTATTAGTTTGTATCCACTGGCATATAATATCGATTCAGATATCAATTAATCTCTCTAAATTCATAAAAAAAGCTTTTTTGGTTAGATTATCTAGAAGTAATAGATATCACGAGCTCAAGTACTTCAGAAGGTCAATCACGCATGTGCTCGGTGAGCTTAGTCCGTTACAGTAGGTATAGCCAATATTTTATATTATGAAATATTAATTATTGCTACCGATTCAATTGTCATACTACATAATATAATACATAATTTTTAATGAATATATCTTAATACAATCCTCTATTTCTGTACCAACTATTGAATAGAAATTTCATGATTAATTTGGTATCAAACCGAGAGATTGGAGATCACAGTAATAGAAGTTACAGAACATTTTTTTTTAGTTATTGTTGACTTTTAATGATAATATTCAACTGAACAAAACTATAAAAATAAAAAAAGGGCCATAACAAGTGTATTGGACTCCGTCTCAAGTTATTTCATGCAAAAAAAAAAGCGAAGAAAATGATTTTCAAATGTGACTTCTTTCTTGAAAACATGCGATTTTTAAAAATAGATGTTGCTTTATTAAATTCTGTTCAAATTACTAGACCGTTATTTAAGGCTACCATGACTAGGTTAAGGTCTTAAATAATGGCATTCCAGTTTTATGTATATATCTATTCAGTTTCCGATTTTAATACCGTAGCAGAAAATAAAGTATTTTTAAAAAGATAAAAATCATATTAAAGTTGCCAACAATGCCTAATGCCACAAATGTTGCAATTATATTTAGATCAATAAAATATAACCTCCAAACTAAAATACAAAAATCTTGGAACTTTGAGCATCGAAAGTGAATTTTTAAAATCATTAGACTTCGAAGATATTATCCGAACTTTTGCAAACGAAAAATCGAAGACAAAATGTTATACATGGATAAGGAGGATAAAGAAGTTGACGTTGCAATGATAACTAGTGACTGATTTTATAATATAATTTAGTATATACCTATAATTTAATTATTTCAATTTGGCATGATTATAAATATTATTTATATTCATAAATAAAATTATGCAACATGATATTTTGAATTGTTAGTAATTGTAGTTTACATCCATACCCTCAACACTCAACACTGAAAATGTCTTACAAAAATTGTAATATATTTTATTAGTATTAACAAACCACAACAGAGTTGTCATTTGTTATTGGTACTTAAATAAATTTGTCACGATGTTAGCCTTGTTAATGTATATGTACAAAGTATAATGATACCAACCTGGCAAAATATATAATATAAACACCAAAAAAAGTTTTCATATTGTAGCTTTGATACAGAGCTGAACGGGTGGTAGGTGTAAGTTTTACAATGATTTGCCCTTTGAAAAATAATGAAATTTGGTCATAGAATTTTATAGAAATATGTATTTTTGGAATATTACGTTACTATTTTCAACTATAGGGTTATAATGTTCTGTATGTAATGTGTTGGTATAATATTTTTTCTTGTTGTATTATGGGTTGTCTGCATCATATAGTATTATACAAACCGTTCGCTTTTACCAGTGTTTGCTCCTGTAGTGATAAGTTGATGAGTTATACAGCGATACGAATTCTTGATCAGTTTATTTTTAAATACATGTTTCCCCGTTAAAATAATTGTAAGCGAATCTAACCAAAGTGTCTAGGAATTGTTGTAAAATAACCTTATTTTCACAGTAAATATAGTTTTGCTATAATCTGTGCTTAAGAGTTTTTAAATTTTCAATAATTAATTTCACTAAATGTCTATACAAATTTGGTGAATTTAGTATTAAATCACTGTATGTATTCACGCAACAAATCCGGTTTTTACGTTACAAATTACAGGGCAGTAGCGTCGATATAGAAATCAATCGAACTATTTAGCTTGTGCGTTTGTCCAGTATATATATATATATATATATATATATATATGATTAGTAATTATAAAAACATGTGTTCTTTAATACTCATTAACATTAATTAACTTAAAAATGGCCTAACGGTTTATGGTACCAAATTCAGTGTTAGACGTGTAATAATAATTGTATTTATTGGATAACCAAATTTTAACGAAAATATTAACATTATACAATTATAATAATTTTTTCATGTATATTAAGTTCAATATAAATAAATTACAGGTCTGAACGCACGGCAGTATTCCAGCAATACCAGTGTATCTTTACACCAACCAATTTACTCGATATTTCTAACTCTTATATCTCTGCTACTTCTTAAGACGAGCTTTTAATATTTGAAACCTAAATTAAGCTTAAATAGTTTAGGATACTGTCTAAATTTAAGGCCTTAATATTTAGCCGTTTTAAAATGGGAGGATTTCAAAATTTTCATTTATTACTGACTCACTCATCATCAAAATTACAAGACACTTCCCGTATAGATAGAAACGTGAAATTTGGCGCAAAGGTGGGTGTTATAGTGTAAGTAAAGGGAAAAATCTGAAAATTGCAATTTTCTCAAAATGAATGCGCTAGGTGGGGATTAATGACCTTATAATGTAATAAAATGTACTCACTTAGGAGTTATGTGGGTGATGGGGAGAAGAGAACTCAGAAAAAAAGAAAAAGGTTCAGATCCCCTCTCGAAAAAGTCAACCAATCAAAGTAGTGGTATCTACATTGCGGCCAAGTCTGTTTTATACCTCATCAGAAACTGGCCAAGCGTTAAGCAATACTTAAAGAGTGTTAATACAGAACCTTCATTTAAGACTTTCTAACTTTGCTGGTTTATACTGTGCTTGGTTTGGACTGTACTGGCTTGAAAATACTAACTACCGATTTGCATCGAAGCGTTTTTTCGAAAGCGATTTTATCACTTTCAGATTTAAAAATTCCTGTAAACCTGTGACCTCCCCGTCCCCAATATGCCCCGACCCAACTATGTTCCGTCCCTACTATGCACCGACCCCACTGTACTGGTTTTTTTTTTTTTGCAAAAACTTAGTGGACCAAATAACACATATACAATGTCTTGTTATATTTTGTTGGAATGGTCGACGATTCATGTGCCAATCGTTTGTACTCCATAGTTTAAATTATAATCGCTTATTCTCAATAAAATTAATATTTATGTATTATATACTTCCATTAAAACAATCTCACACAAACTATTTATACTTCATAGATTATATTATTTCAAAGCTATATTATACTTCTATTTTACTAGATTGACAATGTACAAAATAAAATGCAACTAAAAAATCCTTTTCATAGATCCTTAAAATGTAAAGGGTGGGATAGTGAAATGGGTTTTACCATTTAAATACATTAGAAAATCGCCGTTTTACTGCCTCATTCTTTATATTAATTTCTTGTTATTTTCTAAAGAAAAATAGATTTTCTTACATTTAAATTAAAATAAATCGTATACTGGTACTGTGATGGAGAAAACAATAAATTTTACCTGCATATATTACTTATTAGTTAAATATTACTAACGTGTATAGCCACTAGCGGTCGGCTGTTGCCTGTTATTTAACAATAACCTTTTATGGAGATTTTAAAAATTGTGTTTTTTTAATAATAGCATAAGAGCAGTATCATGATGTTAAATGTTCACGAGATTTGATCTAGTCATAAAATAAAGTATTATCATTCATGACTTAATTATTATTAAAATATATCTTAATTTGAACATAGTAAGAAAATAATGAAATATTTTATTCAAAATTAGAGCTACAAGTTGATAAACTAAAAAATTAAAATTAGCACGAAGCAGATTATCTAATATTAGATAATTTAAACGATCAAGCGTGAATCTCTTTAAATGAATAACAGTACAACAATAAGCAAAACATTAGTGTTCCTTTAAAAAAAATTGTGTAATATAAAATACATTTTGGGGCGGTATACTGCATAAAAACCAACACTTAATCTGAATCCAAAAAACAACAGTCCTCTTCATAATTCGCAGGACCTTATATATTCATACTTGACCTTCGGTACGGTAATATAACGCGGGCAATAAAATAACGAGATAACGACAGTGGTTTTGTCGTGTCAGAATCATTAAGTGTCTTAATAAGTACACGGATAAGTTTTTTTTCCCAATAAGTCGTGTATCTACTATAATCAGTTCCACGATTTAGTCGTCTGTGATATCATGTAATAAACACAATATTATGATACCGACCACTGGGTCCTAACCTAATCTAACACGGGTAACGTTACCAACTGACAGTTTTTAGCGTCTGTTCGTCTCTCACATCTAGTACACCATGTTTGTAGTTATAAAAAAAAAAAATTGAATTTGTGTAAACTTAAAGTCAAAAGTGGTACTTAAGCACAAAACTTAATAGTATCATTCTGCATAGATATACATACAATTTTTTTAATGATTTGATGAATTTTTTTTTTAGATTTTAAGTGTTTTTGTTAAAATATACGCAATCTGCGAAAACATAGTTTTCCAGCAATTAAAAAAAAACTGCAGTGCCGAATTTTTTTTCCGTTTAATATGTTATGGATACATTTGAGTTCCAACTACTGGCAAATTTTCAATCCAAAGGTCTTAAAATTAAGGCTAAAAACCCCAAAAACAAAAAACTTGTACCCCCTAGGGGGGTGGGAAATGGGTATAATTTAAATTTGATACAACTGACGTGTGCGGGCATACCAAATCAATATTCCTAATAAATTTAATTTCGATCCGACTCTTTTTCTTGAAATTATAGACAGTTAAAGTTACAGTGTATACAGATAAAAAAAAGCCCACATCAGAGTAAAACCAATACCTTCTCGCTTTGCATCGAAGCTAAAACATTTTTCTGGATTTTTGTGTAAAAGACATCAAAAGTGGTCATATTATATGTTTTTGGGGTCGGTGATTACGAATTTGGTTTCAGCTCTTAATTTTAATCAGCCAAAAAGAACTTAAATAAAAAATAAAAATAAATTCATTTGTGTAAACTTAAAGTCAAAAGAGGTACTTAAGCACAAAACTTAATAGTACCATGGAAATGGGTATAATTTAAATTTGATACAACTGACGTGTGCGGGCATACCAAATAAACATTCCTTATAAATTTCAACTTAATCCGACTCTTTTTCTCGAAATTATAGCCAGTAAAAGTTCTAACTTAAAAACTCGTACAGTTTTTTTTTGTTTTTTCAAATTTCGTCTGTGAATAAGTAAACTTTTTCAACTTTTACCCCCCCCCCCCCCCAAAGTACCAACTAGAAAAAATTTGTGATTTATAGAGTTGCTATTCGAAGGACCTGGTCCAGTATTAAAAAAGTTACAGTTTATACAGATAAAAAAAAAGCCCACATCAGAGTAAAACCAATAGCTTCTCGCTTTGCATCAAAGTAGGTATTCACAAGTAAAATATGTCATTAATGTTATTGTGAATATATTACAGACAATGATATATCTGAATTAAAAAAATATTTAAAAAATGCTTTTGATAAGGCTGCTCTAGTTGGTGAAGAAATAAGAGTACCGCGTTTACGTGGCCGTCAAACAAGAAGATCTAATATTGAAACAAATAGTCCAATAGAATGGAAAACACAAATGGTATACACGGGAAAAAATACATAAATGGTCCAACTAAAATTATGCTGAAATAGGGGTTACACCGCAAAACGTCGCCCGACAAAACGCCGCCCCTAAAAGGACCGCCTCCCAGTAATGCCAACACTAACAATATGTGTATACAATATACGATTATTAATGGTGCTAGTTGTGCTGCCAGAGTGACATATTATTAAGGAGTAAATAGTAATCATCCATCTGATTTGATCATATTAATTTTTAAACATTTATTATTATAGTTAAATGACGATTGTTAATAGCATATACCTGTGCTGTTACAAACATTTTAGGTTACATTTGACTTATAAATTAAAAATTTAGTACAGGTAAACCGTACGTATAATGCCCTAAATCAGAATTCGTCTTGGGTAGCTTTTTCCACTGCATTCACGGTAACCACGCCACAGCGTTGAACATATATCTCTACGACTCCATATCGACGCTAAAAAAGCAAAAGGTCGTAAACGGCTCAGTATAAGCTGACTGGATTGGACAGTATTTAAATAATTTTCCAGGCAACATAAAAACGTTTTACAGAAATACAGAATATCTGAATATGCTACCGTTTGTGCTTCAAAAAATGAAAGTGTTGAACAAAAGTTACTTTGCATAGTGAAGATGGATTATCAAAGTGATAATCAATTATCCGAAACAGTAGGTTTGAATAAATGTAACAATTGATTTGTTCTTTAAAAATCTCTCACTGTAATAGTAATTCTTGTGTCATTCATTGTAAAAGTGAATTATCTCTTTGTAATTGAATTTTGAAACAACGAGCTTTTTGAAAATTAATGTATAGCAAAAAAAAAAAAAAATAGAAAACACTGAACTAATATTTGTACCTTTAACTAATACTAGTACGTTTAATGTTTATTACAAACCAAAGGTTATACAAATTTATAGTGACTTGGAAAATGAAACCAAAACTAATGCAATAAATTAACTTAAACTTTGTTTTCTTTTTTGGAGCTACACCACTTTTACAACGAACGAACCAATTTGTAATACAGTAGAGTAAAATAATAGTATGCAGATTTCGTGTAAATGAACACTCTTTATCAAATTTAATCAATAGTCTGACAACTACTCGCATCTTAAATAAGTGTGCTAAATGAGTTAAAGATAAATGTCATCAATCTCATCATCGTCACCGTCGTCAACTTAGTTGTGACAAGTAAAAAAACGCAAAATGTATACATGTAAATAATGAAACAAAACAAAAAAACTTGTCAACATTAATACTAAAAAATTATTGAAGCTTGAGTGAGGTACATTATATTTACACTATTTACATGGCTTGAGGTTACTCCCACTTGGATGTCTTGACTAGTTTGCCAACGTTTCATAATATTATATCACACTAAATAATATTGTATCACACTGTGGATCACAGATACAATGGGTTGATAATTTACCTTTTATATAAATATATAATATTATTATGTACCTCACATAAGGTATTGAATGTTAACTACACATTATTATTAACAATATTATTACCCATAGATTGTCATCTATACAAACCGAAAACCGTTTTGGTCGCAAACGCCGACGATCATTGAGTATGGATAGTTTCTATACTCAATGATATTATATTAACAAGCTGTGTACAATTTAAATGGGTTTTCACGCTCAGTGTTGAGAGTGAACTTGACAAACGACCTAAGCGCAAAAACTGAAAAATTAGTTTTATACTTTAGGTATACCAATATAAAAACAATCTGATGTATTTTTTATAGACGATTTTTAATTAAAATAAACTGAAGAACTAAATTAATCCGTGCTCGCAACTTCCACCAGACTTTTTGTTTATTAAGAAAAAAAAAATACTTAAGAGTATACAAAAAACGGCAAGTCTTATGTGAATAATAACAACTATTAAAGCATAGCGTGCGGGCTGGGCACAAATTCGAATTTCCGGTATGTCTCATCTGTTGTCTTCGCAGAACCACAAAGACTGTGGACCGAAAAGTTAATAACAATTAAACGACGGCTATTATATTCAAATTCTCTATTGAAAAAAGAATACACGTTGAAATGCAGTGGCGCTAAAATCGTTTTAAGACGAAAACATCACATTTAAAGAGTCACGTGTGTTGTCCGAAACGTTAAAGGATGATCGAATTAACCCCTTAGATAATTCCCTTTTAGGGATACAACAGTCCACTAAAAAACAAAATATTTATAAAATTGAAAATTGATAATAACAGTTAAAACAAATTATGATTATATTCCAAATGTTTACTTATTAATACTTATTTTGACTTAATCTATCACAAACCAGACATATTTTACTACACTTGATAAAAAAATGCAATCATTTAAATACAAATCGCGTTTGATTTAATACAATCATCATTTGGTATTGGTCATATACATTTTTTCATTACTATCCAGAATTTTTAATAAACTGACACATTATTTGATAAAACATTTAACACGTTAATTAATATTACATACCTACACTTTATAGTAATATACCTACTACTAATTTGTTTAGATTGCAATATGAATAGCTTAGACGATAAAATTATACGTACAAATAATACGTGTGTATTTATTATGTTAAGCAAACCGACAATACAAAATTAATTGTGTTGCTAAAATGCGTAAATTGAAAAATACAAATTTGATAAATATTTTACTCGACATAACACAAATAATTGGGCATATGAATAAAATGTTTATTAATTAAAACATATTATAGTGGGTTGAAAAAATTGATAAATAATTTTATACTGGGTATGTGTTATTATAGTATAATATAAGGTATGTTGGCTCTTAAGCTTATGGCCATACAACAGGCAGGGGTTAAAGTGGGGGGGACGCAGGGGGACGCAGTCCCTCTACCTCTAATGGTGGTTAAAAAGCGTCCCCTTTAACAAATTATTCGTAAGGTACACCGTACCGCTCCAATTATAACCAAACATTAGTCAATATAATTCAGAACTCCGTTGAGATTAAATCTTGGTTTTTATTTTTTTATCGATTGTTACTTTACTTTTATCAAATGTATTTAATACAAATTATGAACTATCTAATATATGTGTAAAAATAATTGATTTTATTAGTTATTGTAAATGGCTATACTGGGATAAATAGGTAGGTTAGGTTAGGTATTCGATTAGCCCATAAGTGATAACATATATACAGGTAAAGTGTAAATGTGTGATTTTTTAAGCATGTTCACCCCACCATGCGTAGAATTTGAATTTTTTCTTGTACAATTTAAAGCACTAAAAACACTACATTTTTATGATGTATATATTTTTTGTCTGGGCGATTTTTTTAGTTTTCTTAAAAGACAACCACTACTTACAACTTAATATTATAAAAAAAAATATTCTCTTTCAAAATGTTAAATTTTTATAAAACACGAGTTATTCTTAAAAATGTTGTATTATTTGTGATTTAAATTTTTTATGAAATAAATTACAAATTTGAACATTATTTGGGGATAAAAGTGGGATGAGTATGTTACACAATCACTCTTTCTATATTACATATACTATATGCATTAGACATTATACATAAAATTATATATGGAACGCTTTAAGCTATATGGAGACATTAGTCCCCCCTGTAATTTTTTCCCTCTTTAAGCCCTGACAACAGGTGATGACTGTTTTTTAATATCGGATTACATACATTAATTGACCGATTACTAAGGCTAGTAATATTGACTATCACATGATATTATTATAAGAATATGTAATTATAAACTTGTATTATGAATTGTGCTGTTCTTAAAGTAAGATAACCTTGTTCTGATGCTAATCTATTAGTTTTTATTATAAAATATAAATTAATATAAGTATTTATACTTTTTAAAAACTGTACGATTAACGAATTCTAAATTTATTAAGAAAATAGACTTTAATTTTAATAATCTGAAATAATTGTTCAAAAATAATGTATAAAAATATTTTTTACTAAAATAATTTAATAAAACAAGTCTAATGGTGTACGATTAGGTATTAAATCCTAATACATGTAGGTATATGTATAAGATTCGCATCAGTTACCGACGAAATTTTGGAGATTTATTATTGTTTTAGTCAAAACAATTTGCGGACACCCGTAGCCACTCCTCGCCCTTCCGTCTGTCCGTATGCTCTGGTGCCGGTGGTGGCTTTTATTTTTTGTTTTGGTTACGAAAATGATATAATATACAGAGTGTGCCAAACACCTATTGACAACCGAATATTTAAAACTCAATTACTAAAAATAAATATTTTCGGGGGCTCAATTTCAAACCAAAAATTAACCTATAGAAATTAAAAAAAAAAATACGCGCTAACTAACAATAATATATAACTCTTATTCAAATAAACACCAGATATTTTTGGGTCTTTTTGTGCACGTTCTGTATACTATTATTAGATATTTCGTATCTTGTACGTACGCTATATTTTTAATCTTTTGTCCCTCACTATATACATATATTAACTACAACTATAACTAATTCCTGGTATTTCAGTGGTATAAATAACGCTTCTAATATAAATTTAAGCCATTTTACATTACATTAAAAAAAGTAAATCAATTTTATAGAGTTTAAGTTGAATGAGCTTTTTACACTAATAAAATACTTCTTTGTATAATAGGATAATCTTGAAATATTTTACAAAATAAATAAAATATATTATATTATTTTTATATCCACTGTAATACTGTGTATTTACTATCGGAATTTAATTCTATCAGCTTAAACGATTACGCTGTAAAGCAAAGAAAATGTAATGGTGTATATAGTAGCTCAAAAGGGATCAATGGGGTAGCCTAGTAATACCAAAGAGTTACTGTAGTGTCGAATGTGTAATGTATGCAGTGTGTTTATACACTGTTGATAATTTGAAAACTTTAATAATTTAAAAAAGTTCCTTTTTCGGTTATCATTAGTACTTAAACTAGAATTGCCTCACCGGTGCAACAAACAGTTAACTAAACAAAATACAATTGTGAATAAAATTCACACACAACAAATTAACTTAATTTCTGGTCAGGGGTGTAGCGACGTCATTGTTCCCAAGTCCATTCGGTCGACTGACTTTACAAAAACAAAATGTACACGCACATGAACTAATTAGTAATTTTTTTTTCCATACTTTTTAATTTTCTCAATGTTTTTATGTTAAAATTTTATAACTATTATTATATATACGAAAAAATAAGAATACTTTTAAATGGATAAATTTATAAAAAAAATGCAATGGATACAAAAAATGGTTAAATGTTATTTCATATTTTTTTTTAGAACCGCCATTGTTAAGACCCTTTTTTTAAATAAATAATAATATAATTTTACTTAATACTAATGACGAATAACAAATATATGAAGTAAAACAGGGCTGAGTATACTTTCGTCCCTACGAAGGTATATTTGGCAGGTAGTTAATTCAACCGGCGCGGCAACTCGAATGTTATTTTCTCTACCTGCCATTAGTATTTTTTTATTTTAATTTTTTTAAACAATACGGACAAATATCTAATTAACAATGAGAAATATAACATGGTAAATCTGAATAAAAAGATAACATAGACACTATATAACAGGGGTTGAATGAACCGGTTACAGCCAAAAACATCACATTTCATCGGTTGCCAGGTAAGTACCGGTGCCAGGTGAATACCGCACACTTATATTGGGTAAAAAGAGGTACAAGAGGTACGTAATAAATTAATTGTAAACGCAAGGTTTCTAATGACATTCAAGAGACACTGCAAAAAACAATACGTTGAGAGATGTCATCCATAGAAAATAATACGATAATAGGAAGTAATGACGTAAACTTAATAAGAGTATTCAAAATATTGTCTGTCCAATTAAAAAACAAGTTAGTTAATAGGCACATTTTAATATTTTTAATACATCATTTTGAATGAAATTGGGTTCATTATTAGGAACACTTGTTTAAATGTTGGGAAGAATTTTTTAAGTACGGGGATCGTTTGAAATTTCTAAAAAACAGAAATCGATTTCAGCAAATAAAATTTAAATCATTTTTTTAAAATTTGATATCTTAAATTTTTCACCATATAAACTGTACCAAAAAAATGTTTTTTGAATATATATATAAATAATAGTTTATAGTTTATACGTCATTATAAAATGTGCGGTTTTGCCCTGTGTTTTATCATCTATATTTTGTAGTCAATGAATGAACCAGTTAACTGTTATTAATAAAAGTAAAAATTTAACTTTATTTATACATATTTATGTATAAGTTTTTTTTGAACTTTTACGTTTATTGATAGATGTTATTTTTTTAAACTTTTTTGTGAACATTTCCATCGAATGGAATGTACTAGTGT